>NW_026068251.1:701965-707189 GCF_014885135.2 Alexandromys fortis | reverse complement strand
TCCCCGGCAATTATATCTACTTCCCTTAGCCAAGAGGATAACTATGTTTTTTCTTGGGTTCACCTTCTTTAGCTTCTTTAGGTTCACCAGGTATACACTCCGTGACCTTTATTTATGGCTAGACACCAATTATGAGTGAGTACATCCCATGTTCATCTTTTTCGGTCTGGGTTACCTCACTCAGGATAGTGTTTTCTATTTCCATCCATTTGCATGCAAAATTCGAGAAGTCATTGTTTTTTACCACAGCATAGTACTCTAATGTGTATATATTCCACATTTTCTTCATCCATTCTTCCATTGAAGGGCATCTAGGTTGTTTACAGGTTCTGGCTATTACAAATAATACTGCTATGAACATAGTTGAACAAATGCTTTTGTCATATGATAGGGCATCTCTTGGGTATATTCCCAAGAGTAGTATTGCTGGGTCCAGGGGTAGGTTGATCCCGAATTTCCTGAGAAACCGAAACACTTTGCCGGGGGCTGGATAGATGGCTCAACGGATAAGAGCACTGAATGCTCTTCCAGAGGACCCGGGTTCAATTCCTAGGACCCACATGGCAGCTCACAACTGCCTGTAGCTTCAGTTCCCTGGAAGCTGAGACCTTTACACCAATGCACATAAAATAAAGTTCAAATAAATTAAAAGAGAGAAAATTCACTTTGCCTGTGCTAACCATTACTAGCTAGACAATTATTGAAATGTTCATAATTGTCTAAGCTTTATCTGTGTTGCCTATTATAATAACTACAACCACCATGCTTTTGGTGATTTAGTGTTGCCACCTGGTCCCTTCTATCTCAGGGGCCCTAATAGCAAACCTATTGTATTTAAATCATCTAATTGAGCAGCAACACCTCCAACCCTGAGGTCTGGAACAATAAAAAAAAAAGTGGGGGGGGGGGACAACAAAGCTTTTAAAATGTGCTGGTGCCCCTCTCATCAGTTTGCATTTTATAAGTTGTGAAGGGCATGCCTTCTGGGCCCTCCCTTTGTGTGGGATTTGGTTTCAACAGCACACCCACTGTGGTGGTTTAAAAGAAAATGGACCCCAAAGGGAGTGGCATTACTCTGAGACCATAGGTGTGGTCTTGTAGGAGGTAGTGCTTCAATGTGGAGATGGGCTTGGAGAGTTCATATATGCTCAAGCCACATTCAGTGAGAAAGTCTACTTCCTGTTGCCTGCATGTAACAGCTCTTTCTCCAGCATCATGTTTACCTGCACATCAAGGTCACATCATGATGATAATGAAGTGAAACTCTGAAACTGTAAGCTGACATCCCAAATATTTCTTTTAGAAGAGTTGCCATGGTCATAGTTCTCTCCACAGCAATAGAAATCCTAAGACATCCACTCTACTACTACAATTTCCCTGAGCACTAAAAGACCTTCCTCAACACTAATCCAAGGGATATCAGACATCTCAAACTCTTTTCCAGTAGGATATCTTTTGACAAATGTTTCAGCCAATCATTCAGAGAAAGCATTGATCTTTTTTTAAACCCTGCAAGCATCCATATTAAATCCAGAATCCACATTCACGGGGTCCATATCAAAATATTCAGCCTGATCTAGCTATATGTTCCTTCTACCATTATCCCACACAATTAAAATTCATTACAACATATATTCACCAGACTTCTGCTTGAATGAATTAGCAAAATCATTAATTTCTCTTGAAGTGTAGCACAGCTCTTCATGGACTACACTTCCTATTACCCTTCTAGGAACCTGCTTTGCTTGAGTCTGGTTTTAAGCTTAGAGGCAGTTATTGGTGGATCTTGAAGTACATTGATAATCTTCAGTGGCATTTTCTTCAGAGAAAGTCACTGTTCTATATATAGATAAATAAAAGAGAATTTATTAGAATGACTTACAGGTTGCTGACCAGCTAATCCAACAATGGTTGACTGTAAACAGAAAGTCAAAAAAAACCAGTAGTTGATCAGTCCAAAAGGCTGCATGTCTCAGCTGGTCTTTACTACATGCTGAAATTCCAAAAAAGTAGGCTTCAATGCCAGTGAAATAACGGATTATTAGCAAGATAAGGACATGCAGGCAATGAACAAAATCTTTTCCATTCCAGAAAAGGCTTTTTCTTCATTGTATAGGCTTCCAGCAGAAGGTGTGGTCCAGATTCAAGGTGTATGTTTCATCCTCAAGATCTGGATCAAAGCTGTGTATCTTCCTCAGAAAGGTATTCACTCACCTCAAAACAATCCAAATAATAATCTCTCACAGGTATGCCCTCGATTTCTGAACTGTAGTTCATTCCAGATGTAGTCATGAATAGCCATCACACTTAGTAATGCCAGAAGCTTTCTCTCTAAAATCTCACGAATATGACCACCCAAAAACCAGCTGAACAAAAGCAGAAACACTGGACATACCAAAGTGGATGGGAAAATGCCCACAAGGCCTAAACCATAGATGACAGGCAAACAGGGGATGTTTATAGCAGGAAAAGTAGCATCTCCCATGGATGAGCATACCAATTGCTTATTCAATACTAAATGTTCAATCCTAAAAACAAGCAACATTATATGGGCTAAGTAGTTTATTTAGATGTATATGTATGTAGATAGATATGTAGTATGGAAAAAATTAATGAAAAAAAGTTATGGGTTTGAAAGAGAGCAAAGAGGGTATATGAGAGGATTTGGCAGGAGAAACATCAAGAAGAAATGTTTTAATTATATAATCACAAATTAATAATATATAAAAAGCAAAACAAAAATAAAACAAATGAACAAACAAGCCAATGTAAAACCAAAATGAACAAGTAATATACCTGCCAGGTAACGCAGACTAGGATTCCTTTAAGAGTTTATGCTGCACAAGCTACAATATCAATCATCAGAAATAGAAATGATAACTAATGTTGGCATAAATGTGGGAAAAAGAAAGTCATACACTGCTGTTCAAGTGAGAACTAAAGAATCAACTTATGAAATCAATCTAGATGTTCCAAAAAATGAATAAATAAAAGAATAAAAAGTATTGTGTGACCAAATTAGAGAATTGATGTGTGATACTATTCCTGAGCAATGACAAACATCTACTTATAATTGATAACCCAAAATTGGGATGACAACAAATTCTAACTTTGTAAACCAATGAGCCACCTTTTTCTTTGTAGAGTTGATTCATCTGTCTGTATGTCTGAACATCAACAGAAAGAATGTATGAAGTAGCCTCATGGAATATGTCTTACAAGTTAAATACATGTAATTTAAGAAAAAATGATTTTAAAATTTGAACAGAGGTTCCCACATAGGTAAGCAGTACTGCTCCTAGACATCAGAACTATTAAATAAAACTCCCTGTCTATCTGTCTAGTACTTACTGGTCATGGAGTCCCCATTGTCACACCAAACAAAATAGGTCATTATCAGTGATTTCGTGGTCACTGTAAGTACTTGGTGGTTCTGAACATACTGAACATTTTAGTTCCAAGAGAGCCATCTAGAATTTATGAGGGAAAGCTCTCTGTTGGCTATTGTAGCCATGGAAGGTCCTGTATGGGCCCTAGGCTGGGAAAGGATGTCAATGGTCTTACCACTACAACCTGCAATCTACAATAACAGGCAACTTATAAGATGCATGCAGTGGTGCAATACTGGAACAACTGCTTATGGGCATTACTAGCTTCATTCAATAGGACTGATTCCAGTTCCACAGAAAGGAATTCTTGCCTGAAACAGCAAACATGGTAGAAGATCATGGGTTGAGATTACTGGTTTAAGGGCAGTGCAAACATTTTGTTAATGATGACATTTACTAATCTGCTATTGAATTATTCATCCTTTGTAAGATTTGTACTTTCAACCTTGGTGAAGAAAGTCTCATACTTTGGTAGTAAATAATCTACATTAAATTGCTGTTCAAAAAGAACTGAGAACAAACAATGGTGGAAGAATAAGGCAATTATCATTTCATCATGGCTGGGGAGGGCCCCAATTTTATATGTATGGCTGTTTTGACTGCATGTGTCTATGCAGCATACACATGAAGTATGTGCATAATCCAGAAGGCATCATATCCCCAGACACAAGAGTCACACAGTTGGTAGCTACCATGTTAACTGATGTGAATCAAACCAGGAACCTACAGAAAAGCAAACACAGGACCATCTCTCTAGCCCTGACCTTGGTCATATGTAAACTAAATGTATGCATGTACATGTTGTCACATTTGCATCTTAACCGTTTCTCAGCATCTTGATGTATGTATTGTTTGACTAGTTTGAAGATTTTGAAGGCAAATAAAAGATAAAAAATTATTGGAACATTTTGTTTTCTTTCATGATAAATTTTATGTATACTATTTCAGTACTAGGCAAAGGAATAGTCAAATTGAATGTATTTGGGGGTGGAACTTCCAATAAAGAGTAAGGTATGGGGATTATATATGATTTGCTTTATATGGTGTCTAAAGAATGTCTTTTCAGTGTTCAACAAAACTATAGGAAAAACAAAGGTTTTCTCACAATTTTCAATACTACATTCCTTCCTTATGATTCTTTTTGAGTCAGGGATTATGTAGTCCTGCCAGGCCTGGAACTCAGTATATGGATCAGTCTGGCCTCATACTCATAGACATCTTTCTGACTTTGTGTCCTGAGTGCTTCTGGGATTCAAGGTGAGCAACATATTTAATTGGGGTGGCTCACTTACAGTTCAGACATTAAGTCAATTATCATTATAGTGGGAAGCAAGGCAGCATTCAGGAAGACAGTACTGGAGTTTAAGAGTCCTTACATTTTGATCTTTTTTAGTGACAAAAACCATGCACAAAACTGAAGTCCAAATGGATCAAAGACCTCAATATCAATCTGAACACACTGAACCTGACAGAAGAGAAAGTGGGAAGTACCCTACAACATATGGGCACAGATCACTTCCTATGTATAACCCCAGCAGCACAGACATTAAGGGCAACATTGAATAAATGAAACCTCCTGAAACTGAGAAGCTTCTGTAAAGCAAAGGACACTGTCACTAAGACGAAAAGGCAACACACTGACTGGGAGAAGATCTTCACCAACCCTGCAACAGACAAAGGTCTGATCTCCAAAATATATAAAGAACTCAAGAAACTAGACTTTAAAACGCTAATTAACCCAATTAAAAAAAATGGGGCACTGAACTGAACAGAGAATTCTCAACAGAAGAAATTCAAATGGCCAAAAGACACTTAAGGTCATGCTCAACCTCCTT
>NW_026068251.1:677948-700121 GCF_014885135.2 Alexandromys fortis | reverse complement strand
TGTTTAATTAAAAAGAAAAATGAGGTCAGCTGTCTAATCTGTAACAAACCAAAGGCAAAAGGAAGTAAACTATCTCAATGAGCATAGCTTGCACATGACAACTCAAAGCCTGTAACCAGTGACCCCTACCTCCAACAAGGCCACAACCACCCCACACCTCCTTAAAATGCCACTCACTGTGGTGGACATTTTCTTTCAAACCACCAAATTAGACTCCCTAGCCCCTAAGGGCATGTAACTATATCATAATGTAAAAATGCATTCAGTCAAAATGCAAAAGATCCCACTCTATCACAGTCTAACAACATTTAAACGTCCAAAGTCCAGAGTCTCTTCTGAGTCATGTAATCACATTCACTGTAAAATAAAATAAAAACCAGGTCACATATAATGGCACAGGATACTCATTACCATTCCAAAACACAGGGAAGTGTGGAAATACAAAACAAGACCAAAACCAGCCTGGCAAACTCCAAACTGCATTTCCACATCTGATGTCAAAATCTTCAGAGCTCCACTTCCTTTCAGTTGACTGCAACACACTTCTTTCTCATGGGATGGTTCCACTCCCTGTTAGCAGCTTTCTTCAACAGATATCACTCTGGCATCTCTAATATCTTGGGTTCTCCAAGAAAACACAGGCTTCTCCTTCACAAATTCACACAATAACCCCCCCAGGCCTCTATTCAGAACACCCTTGACACATGTGTGGCCTTAGTCACTTTTCTTATATGAGGAGGAAGGTTCCACATACAGAAAGCTGGTTGTTCTGGAACTTGCTTTGTAGAAAAGACTGGTCTCAAACAAGAGATCTGCCTAGCTCTGCCTTCCCAGTACTGGAGTTAAAAGCATGTATTACTACACCTGACTGTAAGCTTCTTTTTAATTCCTTTCACAAGTTGGAAACTTATCTGGGTGGAATGGTGACCTAAGGTCACCACTACCATTTTTCTATTTCTTAATCTGTTTATCTCCTGGAACACAGAATTCAACTCCATTACACTTACTGGTGCTCTCCTCCTCCTCAAATTGTTCTACATAAACACATGTTCTGTATTTTTTCTTGCTCAACTTGCATGTTACCATTATAAATATTCATTAGAGTTATCACTAATAACTATATGGCAGAGTCTATATGAGGCTGTTTTGAGATGTCTTCTGTTAATGAAATTAACAAATTCCAGATCTTCCCTTTAGCCTCACACAGACACTTTGGACAAGAAAAAAAGCAGCCACATTATTCAACAAAATATCACAAGAACAATCTCTAGGCCACATATTTTCTAACCAATCCAGGTACCAATAGTTAAAATCACTCAGTATCACTCTCTTCCATGCTCCTACTAAAATGTCCCATTAATCAGCACTTAAAGCAGGTAACTACTTTTTAAATCCATAATCCTAAGGTCAATATTCCTTAAAAGAAACATGGTCAGGCCTATCACTGCAATACCTCTGTTCCTGGTATCTAATGCTCGTTAGAGTTCCTATTGCTGTTAAGAGAGCCCATGAAAATGTCAACTTTTACAAAGGAACACATTTAATAGGGATGGCTCACTTATAGTTCAGAGTTTTAGTCCATTATCTTCACAGTAGGAGGGCAGCAGGCAGGCTGACATAGTAATGGAGTTTAGAGTCCTTACATCTTGCTTGATCCAAATGCAACAAGAAGTGGTCTCAGACGCTTGGGTGATATCTTGAGCATAATATGAGACCCAACAAGACCAATGCTCCTCCAACAAAGCTACATCTCCTTATTGTGCCACCCCCTTTCTTGCTATTTTCTTTCAAACCAAAACCATACATGGGATCATGAAATTTGGGGTATTAAGCAAGTTAAATGTTATAATTATAGCTTTTCCCAGGTGGTTGTGGAGATGGTTTAATGGTTAAGAGCACTGGCTACCCTTCCAGGGAACCAAGCTTCAGTTGATAACACACACTTCCTCAAACTCTAGCTTCAGTGGATCTGATACCCTCTTTTGGCCTCCACAGGCAGGAGCATACATACAAGGTACAAACATACATACAGTCAAAATACCTAGGCATTCTTAAAGCTTTTCATCTAGAATTGTGGGATTATAATTTAATGTAAACTCTTTGATATTTTCCTAAGAATTTAAGAGTCTTTCAAGGCTTTTACAACTTTCTTATCTTTATCATGTATACTGTTGTGATTTGTAATGCCATATAAATGCTATGTCATCTTATTTACAACAGTATTTTTCTCTTCAGTATGAATCTTCTGATGTGCTCTAAGAGTTGAACAATCAGTAAAACAAACCTCACATTCTTTGCATACGCTTTCTTTCCTGAGTATGAATTCTGTAATGTGTTCTAAGATTTGAGCTTTGGGTGAAGGACTTGTCACAGTTTTTGCATTTGTAAGATTTCTCTCCACTGTGAATTTTCTGATGTACTTTAAGATATGAGTTGCTAGTGAAATATTTGCCACATTCCTTACAAAGATAAGTTCTCTCTTTAGGATGAATTCTTTGATGTATTTTCAGATTTGAATACCGGGTAAAGTATATGTCACAGGTTTTGCATCTGTAAGTTTTCTCCATAGAATGATTTTTCAGATGTGCTTGAAGAGTTGAGCTCTTAGAAAAAGATTTGTCACATTCCTTGCATCTGTAAGGTTTCTCTCCGGTATGAACTCTCTGATGTCTTTTAAGATGTGAACACTGGGTAAAGGATTTGTCACATTCTCTACATTTGTATGGTTTCTCCCCAGTATGAGTTTTCTGATGTATTCTAAGATTTGAGATCACATTAAAGGATTTGTCACATACCTCACATTTGTAAGGCTTTTCTCCAGTATGAACTCTCTGATGTCTTTCAAGACTTGAGCAATTGGTAAAGGATTTGCCACAAACATTGCACTTGTAAGGTTTCTCTCCAGTATGAATTCTCTCATGTATAACAAGGTTTGCAGGGGAACTGAAGAATTTACCACACTGCCCACACTGGTGTAGTTTTTTCCCTATGTAGATTGTTTGGGGCAAAAGATTATATGCCGAGTTGAAATTGTCACCATATTCTCCCTGTCTGTTTTCTCTCTTTGCAGTGTACAGGCTCTCATCTTGAGAAATGTTGGAATATAAATTTAAAGACTCCTCAGAGTCTTTAGATTTATAAGATTCTTCTTCTCTGTGCATGCTTTCATGTCTATCTAGGTTTGCTGAGTTCATAGAGGCATCAACGTGATTGCTGCACCTGTAGATATTAGAGTTTTCTGTAGCTTCTCTTGTTTTATAAAGTGCATATTTGGAATGGTCATGAAGCATTTTGACAAGGTCATTACAACACTGGCAAGAATCCTTTTCATTCTTCACATGTTGATAGACAGGATCACATATCCAATAGTTCTCTAGAAAAAATACAATTCAGATTACTAGAGCTTGTTCCAAATCAAGCATTTGATAAATGACTGCTTCTTTAATTTTTCTGTTAAGTTGACCTGCAACTATTTTGAATAGAGCTCCCAGTAGTCGACATATTCTTTCACTATAATTATATAGATTCTTACAAAAACAGTGACAGCCTTTGTGGAAGATGAAACAAACATTTGAGAAATCACTAATTAGTCCTTGGGCTAGAGCTTACTAACTGATTATATTAAGAATACACATCTCTATTTTTATATATTTATATACTCAGAAAATGATGAAAAAGAGCTTAATGCAATCCCAAGTTCACAGTGTTTGTATCGATGAACAACAATGAAGAGTATAGCTCAGAAAACCGATTCC
The DNA here is from genome assembly GCF_014885135.2 of Alexandromys fortis. Lineage (NCBI taxonomy): Eukaryota > Metazoa > Chordata > Mammalia > Rodentia > Cricetidae > Alexandromys > Alexandromys fortis. The sequence goes on along the minus strand of NW_026068251.1, from coordinate 696,366 downwards.
TTTTAAAAATAAAGGCTTGCTTAAAAGAAACAAAAGGTTTTTCTTTTTTAGAGATCATAAAAATGTTTTTTCCCACTACCAAACTTTTCAGTCTCTTCTTATTTCCCATGACAGTTTAACAGAGTGTTTACAACTATAAAGTAGTAACATAAAAAGGTTGAGTTAGGGGGGCTAAAGAGATGGCTCAGTGTTCTCTTCCAGAGGACCCTGCTTCAAGTCCTGTCACCCACATGGCAGCTCATGATTGTCTGAAACTCCAGTTCCAAGTAATCTGTCATCCTCACAAGGCAAATATGCAGGCAAAATACCAATGTACATAAAATACAAATAAATAAATTAAAAAAAAAAGAAAGCCTGAGTTAGGAATTCTACAAGCAAACTATGCTTACCCACAGAGATCAGGTTGTTATAATTTTCCAACATCACATCAACATACAAAGCCCTCTGAGCAGAGTCTAGACATTCCCACTCCTCCTGGGAGAAGTTGACAGCTACATCGCAGAATGTCAACAGACCCTGAAAGACAAAGCGCAGTTTGACCAGACAGATTTCTTTTTGGATATAAGGAGATTTAAGGAAATTTGGAAGTGGATGAGTAAAGACCACTATTCAAATAATGATTTCTAACAGTCACTCTATATTGAACGTCCTAACTCTATGAAACAGGATTTACACAATACTCTTACAAGCAATATTTATGAAACCAAAAACAGATTATTGTTTGCACATGGCTATCTGCTATGGATGCTGTGTTTGTGTCATGCAGGATTAGACTGTACCAGTCTCAGAAGGAAAATCTGTGATGAGGAAACACGCTTTTAAATATTGTACCTATAGATAACTTTTTGAATAGTAAACACACTAACAGCACAGGAACAAAATCCAAGTATAAACAGATGGGACTACGTGAAAATAGTTTGTGTACATGAAAGGAAACAATCAGCAGATCACTCAGACACCCACAGAATGGGAGAGAATCTGTACTAGTGACACTTTAGATAGGGACTCATACCTAGAATTTATCAAAAATTACAGAAATTAAATTCCAAGGACATAAAACTGCCAATCAACAAATAGGCAAATGACCTGAATAGATTATATTTCAAAAACAGAAACAAATGGTCAATAAATGCTGCAAAAAGTGTTTAGGATCCCTAAAATGCCATCATAGAAATATAAACATCCCATAGAAACATCATAGAAATATAAACATTGCCTCATCCCAAGGAGAATGACTATCATTCGCCAATCTGATTAACAAATGTTAGAGAAGTGACAAGAAAGGAAACCTTATAAACAGTTATGTGTTGTGTGGGGGGGGGGGTGCAATTTAATAAACTCAAATGGATATCATTTTGAAGATTATTAAATTCTTAAAGCTAGGAGTAAAAGTGGCCTCGGTCCTTTCACTCCTGGGCATAAGGCAAGAAAACTTCACGGTCCACTATAGAGAGTCCCATGTTTACTGTTGCCTATTCACCATAGCAAAGTATTGGAATCAAACTAACCATGCATCTACAAATGAATGGATAACGAATATGGGATACTAGTCAGTTGAAGAGAAAAATATAACAAATATGAAGGAAAATATGAATTTAGAATGTATAAGTGAGGCCATAAAGTGCCACAAGAAATCACATTTTCCCTCATATGCAGAATCTAGTCAATTATATGTTTTGATGAAAACAATGTTTATTATGACACAGTAGAACACAGAGGTAAGAGAACAAAAAAGGTAATTATCAGGTGCTGAGATAGGACTGCATGCAGTTAATGAACACCAGCTATGAAAAAGAATATAAAACATTGTTTTTCTAGTTCTAATTTTGTCACATTTTGGGGGGAGGTAGTAGATAAATAATTACTACAAAATATATTCAAGAGTGAAATATAAAAGTCTATGTGAGGCTCCAGAGCTGCTCTTCCCAATGACTATGTTAACTGTAAACTGTATAAAAGAACATAGAGTTGTACAGTCTTGGGGTCTGGTTAATTTTAGAATGTGAATTTTTTGTTGTTTGCAACTATTTTTCATAATAAAGTTAAAAAAGTACCAGAAGCAGAAAAGCAATGTCTCAAAATATAACATTTCCAGAAAAAAACTGACATGACCAATGACCTGGAACACATGTCCTGGAGAATCAGCCATTTCTTGTTTCTCCTCTTTGAGTTTCTCTTTCAAGAACAACGGATGGCTTGCTGAATAGATGGCTTGCTGCCCTTTCATATAAAGGAGTCAAACAGGAAAAGCAAAATTTAGTAAGGAAAACTGTTCATTAACAATGTAAAACCACATGAAAAAACCCAAGAACCAGGATACCACCAGGTGTCTGGTCAATAGTCTCAAAGCCAGGAGAGCATGAAACCACATTTAAAGCTTATGGAGAAAATCAATGTCAACCATATTAATACTCTCAGATAAAATTGTCCACAAAAGAGGCATAGATTATTTTTTACCAAAACTACCAATGAGAAGCCTTCTTTGAAGTTGTTGGTAACAACTATCTAAGAGACCTACAAGCATTACAGGGTATTGAAAACCCAGAATCCACCAAAAATATTAGAAAAGAAGCAAATGATAACATAACCAAATGAATTCAACAATGTTCAAACACTGAACTGGCCAAAATGTACATATTAAAAAGCTCTACATTGTAGGGTGTAAAATAATGTAAATTTAATATACAAAGATTCTAATTTTCCCTAGTCATGTTCCTAATAAAAAATGTATTTCTTTCAGTAATTTTTTTAAATGAAAATGGATAATATTACCTAAACTGATCACATAAAAAGCGAAATAACTGCAGAGTTTAAAACTTATGTTTTTGGGGACTAGAGAGATGGCTCAGCAGGTAAGAGCACTGGCTGCACTTCCAGGGGTCTTGAGTTCAATTATCAGCAACCACAAGGTGGTTTACAACCATCTGTAATGAGATCTGGGGCCCTCTTCTGGCCTGCAGACACACATGCAGGCAGAACACTGTATACATAATATATCTTTTAAAAAAAATGTGTGTGTATATATATATGTGTGTGTGTACATGCATAATATATATACAAAAATATATATCCTGTCAATAATTGATTTCATATTTAGAGATACAACAAATTGAGAAAGACAGAATTTTTAAGATGCCATAAATATGGACAGTAGTAAAGACTGATGATCATAATTTAAATAGTGACAGAAAAGCCAAGGCAAAGGCATCTAAATGCAAAATAAATAGTATTAGCAAAGGATAGAATGGTTTATGGCATAGACAGTTCTTGAACAACATGGGTACATGCAGTGATATTTCATTTGTATTTTAATAAATAAAGCTTGCCTGAAGTTGAGAGTAAAACAGACCAGGCAGTAGTGACATACATCATTAATCCCAGTAGCCACACTAGTTTGCAACAGAAACCAGGCAGCAGTGGTGCAGGATTTTAATCTCAGCTCTAGAGAGGAATATAATATGGGAGGAGACAGCTTTCTGACAGTCTAATTCTGAGATTCCTGGGGGCAAGATCGCCATTTTGGACTGAGGGAGAGGTAAGGGCTTGGGGCTGGCTGTTTTAATTTTCTTACTGTCAGGCTGAACCCTAACTTGTCTCTGGGTTTTTATTAATCCTGCTACAGGTACATGTCACAAAACCTGGAATTCAGATATCCACAGACATAAAACAGAATACATAAAACATGAAAACTGGCACATTGCCTCATGTTCTTTTCAAACAAAAGACAACCTAGAAGGTCTGTTTTCTCTAAGACTCCAAGCAATTCCTATCACAATCCCATTTGCATGTTTTACAGAAAATAATCCTGAAAGTACCAAGAAACAGCAAAGAGATGGAAAATACTAAGAGGATCAAACTTAGAGGGGATCTCACAGTATATTACATGTACAGTAATCGAAACCACTTGGAATTGTCAGGACAACAGACAAAAGGAGATAGCAATGGGCAGACAGTGTAGACAGAGTTTAACAGTCTATAAATGTATGTCTTGATTTTTATCAAACCTCTATTGACATCATTTTGGGAATGTATACATTAACACTAAAAGGTAGAGAATGTGCTAGAGTATCAAAGCTTAAAACAATCTAAAAACAATAAATAAACATAGAGGTATTAATTTTCATCCTTTTACATAACAAACTAAAACCAAAAAAATGAAAATCACTTAATATTTGTATGACATGATCAGTGATGTACATGAATATGGAGAGTATCACTCATATGCATACTTAAATAAAATTTTATGTGCCTCCTAGTATCAATTCTTTTGCAGAACAGCTCCTTTCAACATACCTTTTATACCTATTAAAGGGATGCTACATTAGGATAACCATGAGATCTTTCTCAGTGGATGGAAGTCTCCAGTATTTTTAGTGAAACAATGTGTCAAAACTGATGTTGTGTCCCATGTCCACATTCACTTGATACCCTTTCCACTCCTTCACCAAACCCTGCAACATACCGGGATCCTTAGACACTGTCTCCTCCCTCTCCATTTTCCAGGGTTTTTTGCTCTGCTCCATAGGTGACCAGGTCTGGGTGATCAGAGAGACCTGCACATGAAAAAGAGATTTTTTTAGGAAGCACCTGGATTTCTAACACTGTACTATACATCATAGACAAAAAGAAAATAAAACAAAGAACTATACAAGTGATTCTCCAACTGTCATGCAATGTCAGAATACTGAGAATATTTAGGAAGCATTTTCAGTTAGTGTAACTGGAATCTCACCTCCAATCACAGCTCAGTCAAAATTCAGATACAGAAATGAAATAAATGATTGGGATGAGAATAATGTACACACTGCTGAGGTTCTGAATTATCCTAGGCCCACCTCCCCAGGGATACACAGGAAGAGAGAACATTTCCTGAAGGTTTTCCTTATTCTTCTCAGGACTGGAGATATGATTTAGTGGTCAAGAGCAGTGACTGCTCTTCCAGAAGATGGGGTTTAACTCAACACACATATTATCTCACAATATTCAGTTAATCCAGGTTCAGTGGATCTGATGTCCTATTCTGGCCTCATCTATGCCCAGGTACCAGGCAGACACATGGTGTACAGAAACACATGCATGCAATATCACCACAAACATAAACACATAAATTCCCAATATTTTGCAGGATTTAATGTTTATAAACCCTGTGATATTTAGACCGTTATTATTAAAGGCAGTCACAAGTTTCTTATCTTTCTGTTTCTATTATGTATACTCTTGAGACACATAAGCAGAGAATTTCAGATAGATGTTACATCACATTATTTACAATGGTATGTTTCTCTCCCGATGAATTTTTTGATGTGCTCTGAAGTAAAAGCATCTAGTAAAATATTTGTCACATTATTTACTACAGTAATGTCTCTCTTCATTAGGAATAATGTTATGTTCTTAAATCTGTTATAGGCAAAGGATTTGTCACATTCCCTACATTTGCAAGGTTTCTCTCCAGTATGCATTTTCTGATGTACTCTGAGAGATGGGATATGAAAGGATTTATCACATACCTCACACTTATAAGGATTCTCTCCAGTGTGGATTCTGTAATACCCTTTAAGTCTTGACTTTCCATATTCTCTGCATTTGTAAGGTTTCTCCCCAGTATGCAATTTCTGGTGGTTATTAAGTCCTGTGGACTGACGAAATGACTTTCCACATTCTTTGCATTTGTAGGGTTTCTCCCCAGTATGAAGTCTTTGATGAATTTTAAAGTGTGAGCGTTGGGAAAAGGATTTTTCACAAACATCACACTTATAGGGCTTCTTTCCAGTATGGATTCTCCGATGTACACTGAGGTTTGAGGCAGTAATAAAGCATTTCCCACATTCCTCACACAGGAATGGTTTCTCTCTGATATAGATTGTTTGTTGCATAGGACTGTAAGCAGAGCTGAAACAGTCGTCATATTCTCCCTGACTGTTGTCTTTCTTTGTAGTGTAGACTCTCTGATTTTGAGTAATGTTGGGACACAAATTTAAAGATTTCTCACAGTCTCTAGATTTGCAAGGTTCTTCTCCAGTGTGCACGCTGTCATGTCTATCTGGGTTTGATAAGTCAGAGGCATCCCTGTGATTACTGCATCTGTAGTTATTAGAGTTTTCTGTCGTTTCACTTGTCCTATAAAGTGCACATGTGGAGGGGTCATGAAGCATTTTGCCAAGCTCATTACATTGACGAGACTCCTTATCAGTCTTCACATGCTGGGGGACAGTGTTACACATGCCATAGTTCTCTGGAAAATGAGTACAATTCAGATTAATAGGGCTTGTTCCAAGACTAATTATTTAATAAATGACTCTCTTCCTATGTTCTCTCTTCAGATAAGTCAACCAGCAACTACTTAGAATAGAGCTCACAGTGCTTGACCTCATTCTTTCACTAATAATTATATGGATTTTCACAGTGAGAGAATGATAGACTTCAAGGAAGTTGAAACAAATAATTGAGGAATCAGAAATTTCCCTTGGGAAGGAGCCCCCTGACTGATTATATATAGAATGCCTGTCTGCATTTTTAAGTATTTTTATCTCAGAAACTGTTAAAGAAGAGTATAATCCAATCCCAGGTTCAGTCTCTTACTAACTAATGTGCAGCAATGAAGATTATATTGCAGAAGACCAAATGTCTTTAAAGATTCAAGACATATATAAAAGCATCAAGGTTGCCCCCCCCCCCAAAAAAAACTACATAGATTCTTCAATAATAATGGATGCAAAGCAAGGATTCTGCCAGACATCAGAGGCTCTAGATCATCATTTTTCAGCCTGTGGGTGGTGACCATCTGAGAAAACATATATGATGGCCTTAGTAACTGAGATATCACTTAGTAGCAAAGTGACAGTCAAGAAGTAGCACTCAAAATAATTTCATGGTCGTGGTCACAACACAAGCTGTTCATTACAGGGTCGTAGCATTACCAACAGTGACAACTGCTGCTCTATATCATTAGTGGCAGGGCTATTACAGAAAGCCATTGCTTTTTCTATCCACCATTGACACACATGCAAGGTAGGCAATTACAGAATAATTCTACTTCATGGATTCACATTAGGTTTATAATTTGTCAAATTATTCCAATATCAGCATACTCACATAAATTGCATTTTGTACTAGTATTGTCTCTATAATTCGGGTGCAATAAGGCTCAATGTCTTCTAACATTTCCAATAGACTGAATGCATCCTGGGGCCAGGATGTTATACTAATTTAAATGATCAGGAATCCTTTTAAGTGGAATTGGATAAAGCAAAATTCTATTTTCAGTCCTTGCTTTCTCTTTCACTTGAAGTCATTACTGTTGTCCTGCTCATTCACTATCCTACTCCAAGTGTGGTTACTCTCTCCTCTCCACATTCCAGGGCCACCTCATGTGCTCCAGATAGGTGACCAGGCTTACCTTGCATACAATAATCCACATATTCTGTGAGGTAGCCCATGACCCCTGCTAGAACTTTTAGAAAGAATACAGACATCTAACAGAGCACTCTGCTCATCACATGAAGAGAACACAAAGTAGAGAAATACAGGAATGACTTCTCAATTGCTATTTCCTATCAGAATCTTCAGCATATTTAGGGAAAATTTTAAGTTACCACACTTCTCACAAGTAAAACAACGGCTAAGGCAATGGTGAACAATCTGCTTTAACATATAGGTAGAAATTGAATATGCTACTGAGTTTCTGATTTCATCATGAAACTAAAAGAGTGCACTGTAGTGATATTGCATTCGTGTGTTAATAAATAAAGCTTGCCTGAACATCAGAGAAGAAAAGTTGCACTGATCAGTCTTACAGACCAGGCGGTGGTGAAAATACCTTTAATTGCAGTGGCCACACTAGTTTGCCAAAGAAACCCAGCAGTAGTGGTGCACACCTTTAATCCTAGCATTAAAGAGGAATGTAACATGGGAAAATACAGCTCTTATACATGGCCTCATTCTGAGATTACTGGAGGCAGGATTGCCATTTTGAACTGAGGCAGAGGTAAGAGCCAATGGATGACTGTTTTGCTTTTCTGACTTTCAGGTTGAACCTTAATTTCTGTCTCTGGGTTTTTATTAATCATATTACAATACATGACACCTCTAAAATGAAAAATGTTAAAAAAGCAAAAAACAAATACCAAGAAAAAGAACTTTTCTGCTACCTCACGTTTCCTATTGCCTTCAACGCAGTCTAATAGACAGTTCATAACCTATAAAGCCTGAGTTGAGAATTCTACAAACAAATGTTCTCACCCACAGAGACGAGGTTTTTGTAATTCTCCAACATCACATTAATGTACAAATTCTTCTGAACAGAGTCCGGGTATTCCTTTTGCTCCTGGGAGATGTTCACATTCACACCCCGGAATATAAACAGACCCTGAAACAAAAGGCACAGTTTAATCACATGACATCAGGCACAGAAGTACTCCTTGATATAAGGAGACTAGTGGAAATCAGGACTATAAATGGTGAACAAAGACAATTACTCAAAGAAATGATTTCTAATAAAGTCCCACTCAATAATGAACGTTCTAAGTTTGAAAGCAGTATGACATAATAGTTTCACAAGCATATCTATGCAAGACGACACACATTTGAGTTATGAACACAGTTATCTATATGCTATGGATGTTGTGTTAGAACACATAAGATGATATTGTCCATGTGTAGCTTTGGAGCCTGTCCTGAAACTCGCTCTTGTAGACCAGGCTGGCCTCGAACTCACAGAGATCTACCTGTCTCTGCCTCCTGAGTGCTGGGATTAAAGGCATGCACCACCACCACCCGGCGGGACATGTACTTTTTTAATGCAGTACCTGAAGATCATGCTAAAACACTGATACTGAATCAATACTGTCCGTACTTGGGTCTTAGATGACTCTATCCTAACAGGATCAGTTGGGGTGTTTAGATTCCAGGGTCAAAGCCCCTTCATTAAATAGCAAAAGGATAGATACAGAAGGCATAATTCGTGATTGACTGGATAGTCAAAGACTTTGGAATTTCCCCAACAGTAACAAGGTGTGTTACTCTGCATACTACAAATTTTAACTTTAATATATAAGGTCAAGTAGTCTATAGACTTAATTTCATAATAATATTGAGCCATTTTCAATAGAAAAATCAGCATCAGTCACATTTGATATAATTCAAATTTTTCTATAAATATTAAGAAGCTGACTTAAACAAGTATCAATCTCAGAAGTTTTGAAGAACATTTCACTTCAACCGCAGAATTGTAAAAGTTGATGAAAGTCTTAAAAATACAAATAATGTTTATGTTACAGCTCAGCATGTACACATAAGTGTAGTTACTTTGGATGCATTCTGGAGTGACATGGATTTCCTGTCAGTAAATGAAGATATTAAATTCTATCAGAAATATATTAGATTCTTATCTTACACAATGTATATTAATCCATGCAAAATAAATAAAAAAAAAACTCATTTAGAACCAGGCAAACAGAAACCAAGAAAACCTGGGGACTACACATTGGGACACTGCTGTGGGCAAGAACTTATTGACTAGAAAGAACAACAGCCTAGGAACTAACCCAACTATTAACAGATGATTCTCCATAAAGATAAAGACTTTTAATACATCAACAGAAATAATCAGCAGATCACATAGACACTACAGAGAACGGTAAAGAATCTGTACCAGTAGCATTCTGGATAGTAGCTCATACCTAGAATCCACTGAGAATTGCAGAAATTAAATTTTAAGGAAATAAAACTGAAATCACCAAATGAGAAAATAAATTGAATAGACAGTTTTCAAAGATCGAAAGCCAAACAGTCAATGAATATGGCAAAACATGTTCAGGATCCCTAAAATTCACCCAGAGGAATGCAAACTAAACCTACTCTGACATACTGCCTCACCCCAGGAAAAACGGCTGTCATCAACTAACCTGACAACAAATGGTAGAGAGGATGTGGAGAGAAAGATACCCTTATTCAGTGTTGGTGTGTGGGGGAGGGGATGCAAATTAATACACTCAAATGTAAATCAGTTTGAAGATTATTAAACAATTAAAAATAGAACTAATATATGACCCAGTTATTGGCTCCTGGTCATATCCCCAGGGAACTCCACACCCCCTGAGATATTTATACCTGATGTTTACTACTGCTTATTCAAAAAAGAAAAGCACTGGAATCAACCTAACTGTCTATCAACAGATGAATGAAATGGTATAAATATACTGTGAAGTACCATTCACCTAAAGAGAAAAATTAATAATAACGTGCAGAAAAACAGTTGGACTTAGAACGTGTAATAGTTACTGAGGTCATACTGTGTCAAAAAAAACCATGTTTTCCCTCATATGCAGAATCAAGCCAATGAAATGTGTTTATAGAAAGAATATGCATTTGGTCACAGAATAACACAGAGAAAAGAGAAGAAACATTAAGTATCAATACTGAGGTAGAACTGGATGCAGACAATGAACATCAGTTATGAAAAAGATATAAAACTGAGTGCTTTTTTCAGGGTAATTTTTTGGTTTTTGATGGTAGATAAGTACAACTATATTGGATATTAAAACTATAAAATCCCATATGAGGCTCCAGAGCTTCTGTTCGCAGTGACTACTCTAACTGTACAAAAGTACACTGAGTTGTACAGTGGGCCTGCTTAATTTCAACATGAGATTTTTGTGTTTGTTGGTTTTTATGTTTGTAATATTTTTCATTGGAAAGCTAAAAAAAAGACAGAAGCAGAAAATGAAAGGCTTCAAAGTTTCTCAAACTACAACATTTCCATTAAAAAAGGAGGGCATGACTACTGACCTGGGGCACGTTTATTGGAGAATCAGCCATTCCTTTCTGATTCTCTTCTTTGAGTTTCTCTTTCAGGAACAACGGATGGCTTGCTGAATAGATGGCTTGCTGCCCTTTCACATAAGGAGTCAAAAAGAAAAAATTAATACTGAAAGTGATTACAGAACAATGTCAAACCACACAAAAAAATTCAAGAATCAGAATATGACCAGGTGTCTCACTGAAAGACCTGGATAAATCCAGGTATCTCCAAAGAAAGCCCTGGATAAATCCATGTTCCCTTCCCCCCCCCCCAGCAGGAAGAAAATAGCCAAAAATCTAAGCAGGAAGAGAAGAATCAGGAATCTAGCATTAGCTGGTTCAGTGACTGTGTTTCAGGAACTAGCTGAAGATAAAGTTAGATTATAATCTTGAGAATAATCTTGAGAAACAGGGAGTTTCCCCCTTGTGATTATCATTGGTATTTTTGGAATACTGTGTTTTAGGAACTAGCTGATTATGACCTTGGGAGTGGTCTTGGGAGAGGCAGGGAGTTAGTTGCCCCCTTGTGTTCATCACTGGTATTTTCGGAATTTTCTGTGACACCCTCCCTTGTCCCTTTTGGATCACTGGGCTGTGGTTTCTTCATGGTCACTCGGGGTCGAACTCACCCCCTGCGTGGGTTATGAGTCTCGGCCCTAGCGCACTGGTTCCCATCTCATCGGATTAAAGCCTCGTACCTGTGGACAATAACCTTGAGAGAACAGAACTCTCTGGTCTCTGGTTGGTGGAAACAGGCTCACATTTTCAGGTCTCCCCTCTCCTCCCTCTCCTTCTCTGATCTACATCAAAGGTGGGACCTTTGTTTGAGGTGGAAGCACAATAACCATGAACAAATTAGAGCCAAGTTCCAACTCTCTGACCTTTAATTACCCTGAAAATAGGCTCCATTTTCAGGACTCCACTTTAGTTGCTGGTCACTGCTGTCCAAGATACTCAACTAATTAATTATAGGCTACTGCTGTTGTCCAAGTTTGCCTCCCAGAAGTAGCTGAGCACCTATTGTTGAAGACACCATGTACTTTGGACAAAAAACTCAGGACTCAAGATGATTATAACCTAAACCTCCTCTCTGGGAACTAGCTTTCATGATATCAAAAGGCAACAAGCATCCTTTCAAAGGTGGGAGCCAACCAACAGTCCTAGCCAGCTATGACATCTATGAACCACAACAATGATCTACAATGAACGATAACCCTAAAGCTGCAAGTGCAGCACACAAACCTTGATGGTAACCAACAGCTTCAAATTGGATTTAAGACCCTCTCAACAAGAGGGAAATCATGCCTGGCACTAGAAACCTAGCTAGTTTCCCTAACGTTACTGAAGTCAAGGATCTTCAAGGAGAACCTACAAGCACTACTTTACTAAAACAGCATAATCCCTAACTGCATAAATATTTTCCTTACTCCCACAGATTATTGTAGCCCTCATTCCTCATCAAGGGAAGTTCCTTTGGAATTCATGGAAATTATTATAAAAAACAATCAGTCAAAACGCAGACTTGTGATGCTCAATCACCACTAACAGACAAGAAACAACTTCAAGCTCAGAAATCACTGAGAAAGTGGGGCAAGAAGATTATAAGAGCCAGAAGAATAAGACATTTGCTGTGATGTTGTGTTTCCTAGAAATGTCAGAGAAGCTACACGCACAAACATGGCTGCCTAATCATGAGCAGAATAAGGCCAACACCAAGAGACATGCTAACATGGACGGAAGAAAGCTCACTAGGCCTCAACCCTAGTCAAACACTAGGGAATTCCGAGAACTGGAGAAATAGAGAAGAGTGCACCATGTGGTTATCCAATACCAAATGTTCATCCCTGAAAACATACAGACTGAGTAGGTATTTTTTTACACACAAACATACAACAATGAAAGAAAAAGGTTATTAAAAATAATACATGTGTAAAACCAAATTTATAGATCATTTAGATAAAAACAATTTATAATATTTTCTAGTATTGCTACTCACATAAGTAAAGTTAATAGGTTCCCAAAGAGATGGCTCAATGGTTATGAGAGCATGTTGGTCTTGCAGAGGAGACAGTTTCTATTCCCAGACCCTACATACTGGCTCACTTGTGTCAATAACTGCAATTCTAGGATGGATATTGTAATTATTCAGGCACAAATAAGGCTGCACTTCCGAGTTTTAAAGCCATGCACGTGCAGACAAGCCTGCAGGCAGAAGTGCCTGAATGTTAAAGGGCCCCGCATGATCCACATGTGCACATGTGTGGTTACATACACGTATGTCTCAGCTAAACCCTTGCGCACATGCAAGAGTGTAGGGATAAGCCCTCCCCTTGGGGGCGGGCTGCCCTCAGGCGTTTGTTTACTGATATATTGGGCGGGCAAAAGCTGCGCGCCCCTTCCTTCCCTTCCTCTCCTGTCTCCGCTGGCTACTCCGCTGGAACCTTGGTTTCGTGAGTCTGGTTTTGTTATTAAATTTGTTCAAATATCTATTACCGTGGTGATTTATTAATCGGACCGCTGCACAAGAGCTCTGTCATCTGTGTATGACATAGCCACATCAACCCCGTGTGCATGTGCTAGGCAGGCTTTAAAAGCCTCCATCTTCCTCTCTCTGCACACCGATTCCCCAGGCCTGTACAAGACCCCCCACTATAAATGTCTAAGCGAGTTTGATGCCTGTTTTGTAGTTCCTTCTCAATTGCACCAGGTAATTTCATTGATGCTGTGAGACTCGGGAGGCTCTTCCGCCCCAAACCCCTCTCCCAGGGTCGAGATCCAGAACTGCTTATTTTTTTTTCCATAACAACCACATGTTCCATATGCCTTAACACAATTTCTCTGCACAGTACCAGCTTCAATTGGTTAGTTTTCCCCATTCTGGTCAGCTTAACTGTATCTCCAAACCCGAGGAATTGACCTTTGAGCTCCTGGCAATCTTCTGGTGTTCCTAGAAACGGGGGATGGGGGTGGTGGAGGGGGAGAGAAGGCCCCAATCATGGTCTTTAAGGCTACGATTGACTCCTTCGATGACATTCATCTCTGTATTGCTTCCCTTAGCTAAAATTATGTTTTGATGGCCCAGGGCTGGTCCTCCCATGACTGAAGGCCCAGGGTACATCAGATTCTTCTTTCTTTTTTCTTTTTCTTTACTTTTTCTCCCCTCGATGTTAAATGCTGCTCAAAATGGCCACTGGCCCTCTAGCTTCTGAGTCACGGCAACCAGATGCAGTCATGCTATAGCACTCCACTCAGGGGGCAGAGGACGCTCACCCGTGGGTCCTGCAGTGTTCATGCTGATAAACACCCTGCCTGTACAGGAGAGACGTCTCACTGTAGGCCTTGTGGTGTCACCATTTTTCAAAGGTTTTCACAGTTTCAGCTATGGGTAGCAAGCCATCCAAGCCCATCAATCCAGCCTCCCCCGGCCTTAATACCCTACTTACAGATTCCCATACTTTTCCATCTTTGTTCAAAAAAATGGCCTCGTTACAATTTAGATAGCAATCTAAAGTGGCCACCTACCACCACCTTTAATCCTGCTATTTTATGGGAGCTTTCTAACTACTGTCAGGACAGACAAAAGGAAGGAGTTTCCTTATATCCAAGCATTTTACTATCTAAGCCCTAAGCCTAAGCCCTCTGTCCTTGCAAGTTGTTTGCCTGCTCAAGTTGTGTTCCTGGCTATGCCATCTAAACTGAAAGAACCCTCCACTTCTGGTCTGGACCCAGCTAACAAACCCCCGCCTTTTCAACCTCAGCAGGCAGCTATAGCCGTCCCTTCAGTCCCTACCCATTCCTTCAGTCCCTACCCATTCCTTCAGTCCCTACCCCTGTTCCTTTACCTCCTACTGTCATCCCTCCAGCTACTACCCCCATTCCTTCAGCTACTGCTCTGGACCCCGCTAAGGAATCCACACCTCAGCAGACAGATACTTCTGCTCTTTTACTTCCCACTGCCATGCAATCTCCCTACACTTGCTCTTCAGCGCTCTCTCTTCCCCCACTAATACTCCATCAGCCTCGCTGGATCATTCTTTCTCTCCAGTGCCTGGCGGAGCAGCTGTCCAGCTCTGGTATCCACATTTATTCCTACTCTCACACGTTCACATGCTGCTATGGAACCCAACATTGACCAAGCCAAGCTGGCTGCAGTTCTCAGATTGTGAGAGGTGACTGGTGTAGGTGGATTAATTAAGATTCATGTTCCTTTCTCCCTCTCAGAACTCTTCCATATAGAACAAAACCTGGGGTCCTATGTGTCTAATTCTAGCACTTCATAGAGCAATTTCAATATATTACTCAGTCTTATGATCTCACCTTTCATGATATCAATATGATCCTATCTAATAACCTACTTCCCAAAGAGCACAGGACAGTGTGGGAGCAGATTCACCACAGGCATGAAACACACCTTCTAGGATCAGAGGCAGCGGAACAGGAATCTCACTGGGACTATAACACCCCAGGTGAATTTTAGCTAGGGACTGGTTTTTGACTTGCCTCCAGGCAGGTTTAATAAGCTCAGAGGTCATTCAAGATATGAAGGAAAATCTGTCCGCCTCACTAAAGCCCTGTTACAATATAGTAACTTAGATCCAGAAACCACTAAAGGCAGTTACTCATGACTCATTTTTTTTCTCTGACATTAAAGCTACCCTGACATTAAAGCTAAACTTAGATGTTTGGAGAAATGCCCCTTGGCCATGCAGGCAGAAGTCTTAAGAGTTGGCTTTTAAGGTGTACCCTGTGAGGAATGACAAAGTCTGCAATCATTGTCACATGCTAACCACAGCCCTCCAACCAGCAGAGGTGACAGACCACCCGATCTTTGCTGTCTGTGCCTGCTCCCTATTCCCTGGGGCTCGAGAACTGCCAGGCCCATGTTTAAATGGTGTTAGAGCTGGTCACTGGGCCCAAGCATGCCCTAATCCTCATCTTGGTCCCATGAGACCTTGTCCAAATGTCATAGGGAAGGACATTGGACAGTCGATTTTCCTTGTGCAAACAGTGGCGTGGGGACATCACACCCAGAAAATTCCCAAGTTGACCTAGGTCTGACGATGGACAAGTGAAGCTGCCTGGGCTCCTTTGACCTGACCACACTAGTAGAAAGTGCCACACTCACTTTCCAATGCTGCCCACCCCTTAATATCTCAAATAGGTTACCTCAACCTAACATTAATTATTTCCCAGATCATTCCTGTATAGAAACCTTAGATGATATATTACCCCCACCCCTCACATATACAGAAGGGCAAACTGTCCCAGAACACTTATACCTGGTACACAGATAGCAGCTCTTTTTTATGTGAAGCGACCCATAGAGCAGGCTATGCCATGGTGTCAGATACTGGAGCAGTGGAGGCACAGGCACTCCCTGCCCATATCACTAATCAGCAAGCTGAGTTAACAGCCCTTACCCATGCCTTCCAGTTACTAAATGGACAATCTTTAAATGTTTACACAGACTCCAATATGCCTCTCATGTCCTCCTGTCCCATGCAGCTATCTGGAAGGAGCGCAGGCTTCTTACAACAAAAGAAAGATCCATAACTAACTCAGGTTATATTATGGACCTGTTAAAAGCCTTCCACCTCCCCAAAGCTATAGAAATTATTCACTGTCGGTCTCATCAGACCACCAGTTCCATTATTTACAAGGGAAATAACTGGGCTGACCAAGCAACTGGAACAGCAGCATTCCAGAGCCCAAACCCACCTCAGTCACCTCAGGGGGTTCATACAATACAACTCACATTCTCACAGACATCCTTTGACACCTGACAAATTCTGTCCTACCAACATAAGCTCTTTCATCCTAATAGCAAAGCTCTGTTTCATTTTGTCAAGGCTCACTCACCTGCAACCCACTTCTGAGGACCTAGAGTTCTTAAAAGCTATCACTGCCTCTTGTAAAATCTAGCAAAAGTCAGATCCCAAGACCAAATATTATAGCTTCCCTTTTTCCACCCATCAGGCCAGGGGCTCCCTTCCAGGAACTGAGTGGCAGCTGGATTTGACTCATATAGCCAAGGTCAGATGAGTTAAATATATTCTTTTTTGGTGGACACCATTTCTGGGTGGATTCAAGTGTTTCCCACCACTAACAAGAGGAGCCAAATATTTTCAGATGTTCTTCGAGAAATCATCCCCCAGTTTGGAATCCAAACCTCTCTTCAGTCGGGTAATGGCCCAGAGTTTACATCCCGGATTTCTCAAACTTTGTTTAAGGCTCCTAACATTCCCTGGCATTTTCATACAACATACCACCCTCAGTCTTCAGGGAAGGTAGAACAAACTAACCATTTCTTAAATATTGGTCTTGTTAAAATGTCACACAAGCTTCACCTCAACTGGGTGAAACTTTTGCCTCTGGCCCTTCTTAGGCTTAGGGCTCTCCCCAAAAGGCCCCTTTTCATCTTGCCCTTTGAACTGTTTCAACCCCTGGCCTCTGAACTAAAACTTCTCCTCTTCCTGATCACCACCCTCGCTCCCTATTATGGGATTCTACCGACTACTCCTTAGCTCAACCATGTGCCAATTCATGCCCACTGCCAATTAAAATAGGGATCAGATACTACTCTCTACACCAGACCAATGCCCCTCACCCTTTTCCCCTAAATGGCAGGGCCCCACTTAAGTAATTCTTGTAATTCCCACAACTGCCAAGCTCGAGGGACTTCCTCATTAGATTCACCTGTCCCACCTTAAACCTTTTACTCTTGCAGCTCAAGATACCCCTCATATATGGTAACTCAAACAGGACCTACTCCCTTAAGTTCCAGAGGGCACCAAGATCAGCAACTCTTTCTCCAGTGCCAAAAAAATGAAAGTCTCATCACCATACTCAACTCTCCTGTGCCAAAAACTCCATATACTCTCCCCTTCCTCCATATCTGCAATGTCATGCTTAAATATCCAGTTAATCACTCAGCTGTTATTACAAATAACATCATTAAACATAGCGCTGGAAGTACAAGGACTGTCAAAAGCCCAGGTGGTAAGAAAAAATAACAAGTTTGCAGGTAATTACACACATGATACCCTCAAGCAAAACATAGAATGCATTAAATACATGAGTCTAAATGAACAGTAACTAAAAATCAGCAAAAAGAGAGAGAGAGAGAAAACTTAATCAAAATTCCTCGAACTAACCAAGCAGATAAAAGTACTTTGCAATGAAAACTTGGACTCACTGAAGAAAGTGAAAATGCTAATAGAACATGGAAAGATGATTATACAGATGAAATGGGACATAATTCTGAAATTTACAGTATTTCTGGAAGTGGTTATATGATCAGTTCAAATATCAAGACATTTAACCTTCCCACAAGATACTTCAGAAATCATAAACGAGAAACCTAGAAATCATATTGATGCACAGATTCCCTAGGTACAGAGAAGCCTCAGGAAAACGATACATGTCTGATAATCCAGTGTAATTCCAGATGACACTGCAGAGTCAACCAATAGCATCATGGGAGAGGAAGACAAACAGCTCAGTGTACTACAGCAGCAGATCCAGACCCTGCCCAATAGCAATGACCTGTCAATGTCATCAAAAGACCACCGAGGTCTGCTGCAGACTAGACAGCCTCCTCAAACAGAGGTATTGGGAAAAA
>NW_026068251.1:672519-676477 GCF_014885135.2 Alexandromys fortis | reverse complement strand
GGGGGGGGGGGAGGTTGAAGGGGTAGGAGAGTGGCAGAGAGGGGACCAGAGAAAAATGTAGAGTTCAGTTAAAAAAATAATAATAAAAAAAGAAAGTCCTTATCAACATGGGTATATATAAGTAAACCTAGATGCAGACATGCACAACAGAAAACAGAAGACAGAAACCTTGTGAAAACTGGCACATTGCCATCTGTTCTTTTAAAACACTAAGACAGCAAGAAATCCCTATCACAATACTGATATTAATCTTATTAATAAAAACATGAAGTCAGATATTAGGGTAAAAGCTGAATTATCAGAGAAGCACAACAACAGCCATTAATTTCTTACCTCTCTGAAGGAATACTCAGAGACCCTGTCTCCACGCACCTTATACATCTTTCTCAGCCTCCTTAGTGTTGGGATTAAAGGCGTGCACCACCAAGGTCAGTCTGGCTCAATTTCTCTTTAAGGTGGGCTCAACGTCCCAGGGTGGCCTTGAACTCTTGATCTTTATTTCTCCTTCCTTGTCCAAAGTGCGAAGATTACGGTGCAAGTACTGCCTGGCCTTTATGGTTAACTAGCAACTAACTCCACCCTTTGAACTCCAGGCAAGCTTCGTTTGTCAGAACACAGACAAAATATACTTCACAATTCTATTGCATAGTTTATAGAAAGTAATAAATACTCAAAGTACCAAGAAACAGTAGAGCCAGAAAATACGAGGAGGATCAAATTTAGAGGTGACCTCTATGGTATATGACATTTACAGCAGTGGAAAGCACCTGGAATTGTCATGACTACAGACAATAGGAGATATCAACGGGAAGACAGTAGATGGACTGTAACCTTCTGTAAATATATACTTCCATTTTCTTTTCTTTTTTTAAGTTTATGGAGACAGAGTTTTTCTGTGTAGCTCTGGCTGACAAAGAACTTGCTTTGTAGACCAGAGTGGCCTGAAACTCAGAGGCCTGCCTCTGCCTCTGAGTGCTGGGATTAAAGGCTTGCACCACCAAGCCTGGCCAACATAGCTCCATTTCTTTTCTTGATTTTTCGATACAGGGTTTCTCTGTATAGTCTTTGCTATCCTGGAACTCACTGAGATCCACCCGCCTCTGCCTCTTGAGTGCTCAGATTAAAAGGCCTGTGACACCACTTACTTTCATTCTTATCAAACTCAGTTGGCATTATTTTCAGGAATGGAGAAAAAACACTAAAAGGCAGAGAATGTGGCTAGAATACCAAGGCTCAAATTTTCTGAACACAATAAAGCATTTCTTTCACCATTTTATAATTTATTTAAATCATACATGAAAATCCATTAATATGATGACATGCTATGAAGGAATTGACAGCAACACTCACTGTATAGTGAGATACAATTTCATCTGCCTCCTAATGTCAATTCCTCCTCAGAACCTCTTCTCAAACCTAAATAGGATAATCGTGAGGAGACTTTTCTCAGAGTTCTAGTGAAAGAGAATGTGACAAAACTGATCTCATGTCCCATTTCCACATGAACCCCTTACCACTCTTTCACCAATGCCTCCACCACACCTGGATCCTTAGCTACGGTCTCCTGTCTCCTTCCAGGTCTCCTTGTTCTGCTGCAGAGGTGAGCAGGTCTGGGTGATCAGCAAGCCCTGTAATTGAGAAAGAGATTGTTCAGAAAGCATCTGGATTCCCAAAACAGTACTTGCTCAGTAGATGAAGGATGAAGAGAGGATTCTATAAATGAGTCCAAGTGTCCTGCAATGTCAGAGTACTGGAAACATTTAGAAAGCATTTTCAGTTAGCTTAACTTCAATGCCCCTTCCAGTCACAGCTCAGTCAGAAATCAATGGTAGAAATGAAACTGAATGAGGGCTGGAGAGATGGCTCAATGGTTAAGAGCATTGCCTGCTCTTCCAAAGGTCTTGAGTTCAATTCCCAGCAACCACATGGTGGTTTCCAACCGTCTGTAATGGGGTCTGGTGCCCTCTTCTGGCCTGCAGGCATACACACAGATAGAATGTTGTATACATAATAAATAAATATTTTTTAAAAAAGAAAGAAATGAAACTGAATGATTGGGATGAGGTTCTGAATTCATCACAGACCCAGGGCGATTGAAGCCTCACACCTCCCAAAGGGAAACACACACAAAGAAGGAACATTCCTTGAAATTTTTTTTCCCCTCTGAGGATTCCTCTTTATTCTGTGGGATGTGAGACTCATTCACACAAAGCTCACACACTTGCAGATTGGTTTGTTCAGAAACCCCAAGGAACAAGGGAGACTACAAGCTAACTATTCTCTACCAGAGAAACCAGACCTCTGTAATTCTGTGGCATCCAGTACCAGTACAAAGCCCTCTCAGCAGGCTTCAGGCATTGCTCCTCCTGCTGGGAGAAGTCCAGTCTCAACACTGGCTGTCTAAAGACCACAAAGTAAAAAACAAGAGTTTGAATTGTTGTGTAGGGGCACACTTTTAATCCTAGCTCTCAGCAGGCAGACGTGGGTGGAACTCTCTTAGTTCACATTCAACCAGTACTACAGGGTGAATTTTTGGTCTTACACTGTGAGTTCAGGTCTCCAACAAAGCAAACACAAGAACCAAAATAAACAAACAAGAAAGAAAGAAAAACCAACAGTTTGGTCAGTCACATGTATATGGGCAGAGTGCTTTTCTTGAACCAAGGAGACAGGAGACTATTCTAGACATTTTTTTATCTTATTTTCGAGACAGGGCTTCTCCGTAGGTTTTGGTTCCTGTCCTGGAACTAGCTCTTCTAGACCTGGCTGGCCGCGAACTCAGAGATCCGCCTGCCTCTGCCTCCCAAGTGCTGGGATTAAAGGCATGCGCCACCACCACCCGGCTAGACATTTTTCTGAGGTAGATGAGTGATAATTATTCAATAACGTCCTTTCCTTCCTCCCTTTTTTTTTTCCCCCTGTGTGTGTGTGTGTGTGTGTGTGTGTGTGTTTTGTTTTTTGTTTTTTTCAAGACAGGGTTTTTCTCTGTAGTCCTAGTTGTCCAGAAACTTGCTCTGTAGACCAGACTGGCACTGAACTCACCTGCCAAAAGTGTGTGCCACCACCTCCTGGTTTATAATGCCTTTTTTAACTGTGAGAATAATGACACCCTCAAACAGCATTCTGTGCTTTCCAGACTCCAAGATGTAACACTACCAATTCAAGACGAGAAGATACATTTCGTTTTCTTTTCTTTTTCTTTTTTCAATTTTGTTCTTTTGAGAGGGTCTCACCATGTAGCTATGCCTGTCCTGGGATTCACTGCGTACACCAGGCTGGTCTCAAGCTTATTGAGATTTGCCTCTCTCTGCCTCTTGAGTGCTAATACACAAGGCCTGTGCCACCGGGCCTGGCAAAGACACTTTTCAGAATGCTGTGGTTACATTAGAGTACATAGCCTCAGATGAAAAATTAACGATAAAAAGTTTTTCAATGTTAATGTATACATTCAGACCTGTGGGGCTTGAAAAAGAATATTTTCGTCTCGAAAATCCAAAATATATATATTTTCAATTTTAAGAGCTTTGTCCTTTCCACCATAACAACGCGAATCGCGTTTGCAAATATTCTACTAGAGTATTTTTATAATAATAGATTAGCAACCAGAAATTCAATGAAAAAAAATCAGGATCGTCCAGTTGATATTATTTAAAATTTACCAACAAGGAAAGAAATTCACAGGTCAACTTCACAGCCGGCTTCCATGCGTGCATCAAAGAAATTGCCTCCCCCTCCCCCCCATCCCAGGCGCCTGCCCTCCTGGGTCCCAGCCCCGCAGCTCCTCTGACCTGGGAGGTTCCAAGGCCGCCGGGCTGCGGTTCCCCCACTGCGCTGCTGACTTTCCCAGGCCGCCCCGCGGCGACTGCGGCTCCGGGGAGTTTCCGTGTCCCCGCGACACCCAGGTCTGCACACGCGACTCTCCACGGTTGAGGAACGATAGCGAATGGCTCCTCTGCGC
>NW_026068251.1:648820-666006 GCF_014885135.2 Alexandromys fortis | reverse complement strand
GTTTAATGGGATTCCTGTGCTCTTGGGTGGTCCCAGAGGGGAATCGGAAAGCAGCCAACGCTGGGGGGTGGGGGTGGGGGGGACACAAAGAGACTATCTTGTCCGTCCTCCGGGGGAGGAGCCAATGCTTGGTGGGCCACCTTAACACTCCTCCTGGAGGGACCAAGGCTTGGCAGGCACAGGGGCTGGGCCTCCGAAAATGGAGGCCAGAGAATGGGACTTACATCAACTTTGAGTGGGAAAGACATTTCAGGAAGTCTGGATTTCCAAAGGAAATAGGTAACAATGCAAGCTGCTGATCTAAACACTACTGGCAGACAGACAACGCTTGACTTCATCCTCTGCTGTACTGCTTTTACCAATACTTAATGATCTTATCATTTTGCTAACTGACAAATGATTTTGTCTCCAGGAGATCATGTTACAGGTGCTTTTGGATAAAACAGAGACATTCCTTTTGAAAACGCAGTAGTGAATGCAGACTTGTGGCTATCCCAGATGCAGAAAATAAGTAAGGTGTATGAGCTCAGCCCTGAACAAGTCAGTTATACCTTCTCATTTATGGCTCTGGAAACATAAAAGAGGAGGAGGAGCAGGAGGAAATGGAATAAGAAGGGAGAGAAGAGGAAGGGCTAAGCCATGTCATTCTCTAGACTCCATTCATACAACTGTTGCAATCAGCAGCCCAGTGAAGTTGTACTCTGCTACACTGGCCTCACAGAAAATCAGTTTAGCCATAATTGTATTAGTCTGCTCTGTTCCTTTAACAGACAAGCTTGCCAGTCCCTCCCCTGTCCACCAAAACCAGGAGATATTTAACTCATCTGACTGTGGAAATATAAGTAAAATCAATCTGCCAGTCAGTTCCTCGAAGAGAGCCCCTGGCCTGGTGGGTGGAAAAGGGGAAGCTATAATATTTGGTCATGGGTCTGACTTTTGACAGATTTTACAAGAGGCTGTAGAGCCGGGCGATGGTGGCACATGCCTTTAATCCCACCACTCGGGAGGCAGAGGCAGGCGGATCTCTGTGAGTTCGAGACCAGCCTGGTCTACAGAGCTAGTTCCAGGACAGGCTCCAAAGCTACAGAGAAACCATGTCTCGAAAAACCAAAAAAAAAAAAAAAAAAAAAAGAACTCTAGGTACTCAGGGGTGGATTGCAGGTGAGTCTTGACAAGATAAAACAGAGCTCTGCTAATAGGATGAAAGAGCTGATGTAGGTAGAACGGAATTTCTTGGGTGTCAGGAGGTGTCTGTGAGAATGTGGGCTGTACTGTATGAACCCCCTAAGGTGACTGAGGTGGGCTTGGGCTCTGGAATGCTGCTGTTCCAGTTGCTTGGTCAGCCCAGTTATTTCCCTTGTAAATAATGGAACTGGCTTTGTTCAAATATCAGCCTGAGTCTCACAAGAATGCCTTTTTCAAGGGAGAGTACATTCCCAGAACCCTGTTGCCCTTTCTGGCCCTGCTTGTAAGTTTGAAAGGAAAACTCTCCTCTGCCTCCTCCCTCCCTGCTTCAGCATGATTCTCTCAGGGTTACAGGTCCACAGGCCACCTGCATCTGGAATGGGCATGGCCCCCAGAGAGGGCACAAAGATAAATATAAATTCATCTGTAACATAACCTCCCTTCGTAATGTAAATGAACATTTCCTTGTGGCATTAATGACACCGAAGTGTTTGCATTGTATTTCTGAAAGTTTCCTGTAATTCCAAATGCCTACAAGCAATTAAAAGTTTCTAACTTGTGCTTAAAATCTCTGCAGAGCCATGAATACGTGAAAAACCATTAGTGTTTCAAATGTCTCTGGGGCAGAAAAGGTCCCCACTTATAAACAGTGCATAAAGCATATGACTGAATCTTTGAGGACTCAAACTTTAGAATAATGCTATCAATTAGGTACGTAGTCCCATTGGATGGTGTGCATTTCTGAGAAAACTTGTATTGCAGATTCCTCCTCTGGTTTGTCACAGTCCCCTAAATTATAGCATTAGCAAGGCTATGATTAGAGATATGGAACATCAAGTGAACAGTACATTTAAAAACATTGTGCCCAGGAGTATTAATCAAATATGTTACAGAATGTTTATACACATCTACACAAACTATTTGTAAAATGTGTTTCAGCAGAGTACTTCTCAATTGGGAAGAACACTGGCAATCCTCTCTTAATGACTTAAGACTTCCTCGGAGACTTCATTAAGGCAGTCTACCATGGAAAGTAAATGTGATGAATAATTATAGTTTTAAAAGTACAATTTGGTATATAGGAAGGTATATACATATAAATATATTAAGATGTTACATGTACAAGGATGCAGACAAATGTGTATGTATGTACAGTTATATATATGGGACTATATATCTATGTAACATATTTGTGCACATATTTAAGGTAAATGTCAGGAATAGAAAATATTTTGTAACCCTAAGGTCTAAGGGGATTAAACATGGACACACAAAAATAACCATGCACTTGAATTTTGTAATAAATTATATTCTATAACATTTCTGATAAAAGATGTTTGATGTTTGCCTTAATAAATCAAACATACATTTAAGTCGCAGTCAAGTTAAAAATGTATTTGGGATCATTTAGGTACAAATACTCATCTTGTTAATGTTCTGTTAACTCAGCTGGCTTAAAATTAATAGACTTTTAAAGAAAACAATTCAATTAATATCACTATGCTGTGGATTCCTGATGTACTGTGTTATTCACTTGTCCTTCATGCTTTATTTATTTTTCTGATGCAGAAATACATCTGTATGCAGTGACTACACCAAAGACCACTGGCTGAAAGCAGTGAGGCATTAGAAATAATACCTTCAACTTGACAAAACATTGAAAACAACACATGGATATCATATCATATATATGTTGTAGGAGGCTGCCTTTTTGTTTTCCAACCACCCAGAGTCCTAAAATAATCACACAGAAACTATATTAATTAAATTACTGTTTGTCCAATCACTTAAATGTATTGCTAGCTAGCTAGCTCTTACATCTAGTATTAACCCATTTTCAGTATTTTTTATACTTTACCATGAGACTTGTGGCCTACTGGCAAGGTTCTGATGTGTCTGTCTCTGGTGGTGGTTCCATTGCTTCTCCCTGACTCCACCTCCTTTCTTCCAGCATTCAGTATACTTTTTCCTGCCTAGCTCTACTCTACCCTATCACAGGCCTAAGACAGTTTCTTTATTAACTGAGTGGTATTCACAGCATACAGAGGGGAATCCCATATCATCTCCCCTTTTCTGTTTAAATAAAAAGGAATGTTTTAACTTTAACATAGAAAAATTACATACAACAAAACAGCTATTAAGCAAGAATTACAATTATAATATTTATATATATTTTATCTTTTCTTATAACTAAGGAAAACTATAACTATAAATTTTTCAAATCCATCAAAGACTCCAGAATGATATAATATTACCTAAGTTAACAGAAAGTGCATTGTAAGCCAAAGCTCAAGAATTGACAGAAACATCTCACTGCCTAGAGAGTCACCCAAAGTTCTTCTGTAACATTGGGGAACCCATATTCAACCTACAGGCCCATACTATCCAGTAGACTTTTCCATGAAGCAGGAAATTTCAAAGACAGGTCCACATATATTGGCAGTTTGTCAGTGACTTTCTCCTGTGTCCTGCAGAAAGTTTGGCAGATTCTTTCATGAAACAGGAACCCCAAAGGACCATCTCACATTCCTTAGGCAAGTTAAGTAGTTATTTTTCTGTGGGTCCTGCAGGTCCAGCTCATTAAGCAGTTTAGGCTAGAGCAGTTTCTTATGCAAAAGTCAGAAAACTTCATAACGAAACTCTTCAATGACCATCTTCCTCTAGAAGTAGCTTGGTGCTGCCAGGAACAGATGTGTCTCACTGTAATGAAAAGACCTAAGTTCTTAAACATTTTAAATGCTATATTCTGTAATCTTTGAAAGGTTTGAAGATTATCTAACTGAAATATATCTCTATATATCTAGAAAATCTAACTACAAGCTTGACTATTGTAGATGATTATCTTTTAACCTATATTTCTTAATTATACATTACATTTTAAAATGAGCTGCACAAACACAATACCTTAATCAAGAGCAGAAATATACATATAACAGAATTGACCTTAAATTTGTTTTTTTTTGTTTTGACCTTAAATTTATATCAATAAACCAAGATCCATATGAATACAAAGTATTTATCTCTCTATAACATATCCCCCTTTAAATGTAAACACACATTTATATACAGTCATTTAGGGAATTTGGGCATAATCCTCTCCAAACTGCTTCTTGCTTTTTGTTGAATGAAGTATTTTGGGGAGGTGCTCATGATGACCTTTTGGAGGGTCTTGGTTCATCAAACCACATTAATCTGGAAAAAAATCCACAGGTTTTCATATTGTGTGGAAACAAAAGCAGAACTTCTTTTTCTAAGCAACAAATCGTTAGACCCAAACTTTGAAGTCAAGATACCTTTAGAATACATATACTGGTTAAGTTTAACAGTCTGTACAATCAAATGTCGCTCTGTACTTAGCTCATTCAGAATCATAAAATCAAAGAAAATGCAATAATATGCATAATTCAGACTCTCCATATATTTTTC
Organism: Alexandromys fortis; assembly: GCF_014885135.2. NCBI lineage: Eukaryota > Metazoa > Chordata > Mammalia > Rodentia > Cricetidae > Alexandromys > Alexandromys fortis. The sequence goes on along the minus strand of NW_026068251.1, from coordinate 661,395 downwards.
ATCTTTACATGGCTTATTTTGCTTACTCTATTACTTTTTCTACAAGTCTACTCTGTTTCTTTAAAGACTTTGATTTATTTTTTAAAAACAATTTACCTCTTTTTATAACTATACTCTTTTTCTTCTCTCTCCCATGCCTACATACATTTATCTAACACTATGACCCATTTAGAGATCATTTTTTTTTTATCTGAATCTGTCTTTCTTGTGTATCTGTAATTTTCTGACCAGAAGCCCTTCATAAAATGCTAAGCTGCAGCCTCCTAGTACTAAGGCTGCTTTGCCTTTTGGCTTTGCCAAGTCCAACATGGTGAGGCCGAGGTCTGTTTAGCGAGAGCCATGCTCACAGCCCATTTTCAGGCACACAGCGGGTCTGTGTTGCCATTAAGCAAGTTGTAGCACTCTGCTCAGAGAACCCATTTAAATGCTCCATAGCTGGACCTCTCAAAATAGTACAGACCTTTCTAGCCATTTGTGCTGACAAATGAGGAAGCTGCCATTTGTAAAGAAGCCAAGCAGTTTTTATTACACCTTACTCTTTTTTTATTGATTTTTATTGAGCTCTACATTTTTCTCTGCTCCTCTCTCTTAAAGTAGCTGCTTCATCCCTGCTCACCATGAGCCCTTCTAGAAAAGCTAAATTGTGGTTACCAAAAGCCATGTTTAACTCCATTCTTCTGTGTCTAAAATTCCTTTTTAAGCCTTCTCAGGTTTTTATGTGGATGTAGTTGCCCATGTTGGTGTCTCAATTTGTTGTAAGAGGCTGCTTGTTTGTTTCACGGCTGCCCAGACTCCCAAAGTAATCACACAGAAACTATATTAATAAAATCACTGCTTGGTCAATCACTTAAGTGTATTGTTAGCTAGGTCTTACATCTAGTATTAACCCATTTTCTGTATTTTATATTTTATCACAAGACTCATGGCCTACCAGAAAGTTTCTGACATATTTGTCAGACTCCACCTGACTCCACCTCCTTTCTTCCATGATTCAGTTTATTTTTCCCTGCCTAGCTCTACTCTGCCCTTTCATAGGACTGAAACAGTTCCTTTATTAACCAATGGTGTTTACAGCATACATAGGAAAATACCACATCAGTCATGACTTTTGGTCCTTATTTGAGTTGATAGGGGTCACAAAACAATTTTTCCCAGACTTTTGTAACGGATTTGATAAGACAACAGTCATTTCTTCCTTTTCAATATTGTGTTCATTGTGCTAGCCAATAAATAGAGAGGACGGCCTTTGTTCAAAGTATCAGACATCCTCAGATTCTTGGAAATAGATTCATGCCTGTGCAAACTATAGCAAGGATCAATTGCTTTTATTTTACCTCATATGGCAGCACTGCACAAGGGAATTTTATATAACATATGACACAGAAAGGCTAAATACAGAGCAAAATTGTTATACATCTACAAGAGGAAGAATTATTGAGGATTCACTAGAAACAAAAGTTAGATTTGAGAAATGAATAAAAGATAAATAATGAAAGGTATACAAAGACAATCCACCTTATTACCCCAGGAGAAATCCTTTGTATGTATGTTTTAAAAAAGTTTATGGGGGACAAAGTATGTGTTGGATCTGTAGAAATTACCTCAATTCTTTCATTGGAAAAATAGTGTTACACTTGCCTGAATGGAACTAGGCATCAATACAAGCAAAGTTCTTAAAAATCAGCAGATACAATGAATTGCATGACAGTAATGTAGAGGTCAAAATGGAAAGATGTTATTGCATGGTGATATTTTGTTTATGATATAACAAATAAAACTTTCCTGAAGATCAGAGTGCAAAGATAGCCACACTAGCCAGCCATATAGACCAGGCAGTGGTGGCACACACCTTTAAACACAGAACCCACACTAGTTAACTTTAGAGGCCTGGCAGTGGTGGTGTTTGCCTTTAACACCAAAACTAGAGAGGAAAACAAGGCGGGATAAGACAGTAACTTGATCTCCTTTCTGTCTGAAGATTTCATAGAGATAAGAGCTTTCTTACCCCTAGTGGTTAGCTGCTTTTCTTCTCTGATGTCTCAGAACACCAGTATCTGTCTCTGGGTATTTATTATTTATGCTACATTATTGTAACATATTCAGAGTATAGAAATTAAGTTTAGTATAAATTACAAAGAGAAATTATATATATGTATATACATACATACATATATACTTATATTTCATTAAGTGTAACAGAATGTTTACATCCTAAACCTTAAATCTATGTGCAAAATAACAATGCCATTCTGATACGCAGTTTAACCAAAAACTCCAGAAAGAATAATAAAGCATATTTCATATTTATTAGTAGTTATTAGAAGGAATATAGAGCAAAAGCAGATATTTTTATTCTTTTTTTCATGGAGACCTGAGGCTGTGAGGGGCCCCTAGCAAGTAGGAGACAGACAGAACAAACATGTGGAGAGAGCTTGAGTATAGAATATATTTACTGGTGGGGGAGAGAAGAAGAGAGAAGGAAGGAGAAGAGAAAGAAAAGGAAAGAAGGAGGGAAGGGAGAGAAGAGGGGGAAGAAGGGAGAGAGGCATAAGCTGCTATCCAGAAGAAGGGTAGACCAGAGAGAGACTGAGAGTTCTAGAGAGAAGGTGAGAGACAGCTTGCCTCAGCAGGAGAGGGGAGATTGGGAGTAGAAGGGGCTTGTCTCTTAAAGGGAAATGATACCCAGGTGACAGGCCAGACCAGTAGCTGTACTTTTAAAACACCTATGCTTGCTGCTTCAGTTTCTGTGAGTTCATGTGTGTCTTGATTAATTGATTCAGGAGGCTTTGTTTTCCTGGTGTACTGATCCCTTTTGGGTTTTACACTCTTCCTACCTCTTCTGTGGGATTCCCTGAGCTCTGCAGGGAGAGATTTGATGGAGACCTTCCGTGTTGACTCTCTGCCCATGTGATATCTGGCTGTGGTTCTCTATATTTGCTTCCATCTGCTGTAGGATAAAGCCTCTTGAAGTTGAGTGTTAAAGGCACTGACCATGTCATTAGGAATAATTGTATTGATATTTATTATTATAACTTATTCTTAGGGCACAAGTATTTGGTTTTACAGTAGGTCTCTGGGCCATGTAGTCTCTGGCTCTTGCTTATTCAAGCAGTGTTTGTTATGGGTTTCTTCTTGTGCTTGGGGTAGCATGAAGCATACTTAGACTGTATGACCAAGAGAGATATAACTCAGTCTTGAAGTATATCTTGTCCTAATTTAATATCAAGGTTTATACTGGGGTTAATCCCCATTAAATCTCTCAGCGTCCAGCTAAGATTCATTATAGCATGTGAAAACCTGGCTAATAGACTCTCAGGGGTAGAACAAACTGACTGACTTAACCATGTTCGTCCTGCATGTTTTTATATTTCTTTGGGGAAGAAGAAAAGAAGGGTTTTTCTCCACAAAGCTTTAAGTTTATATGGGAATACAGACAAGTTAACTATTCCATAAGTGGCAGCAATAATATCAAACATTTATTTCACAGATTCACAAGAACCACTGGATCTGACAAAGAGGCACCTTTTCTCAGAGCGGACTGGCTATGGAGCTCCCCAGCAGCTGGGAACACAGCATAGGTAAGCATAGCAACCTAGGGGCTTGATTTACATTTAGCATCTAGCTGGTTGATATAATTAACTGTAACCCAGAGATCTTCCTGCCGGACCACTGACCCACAATGCTCGCAATGAGAACAGCTGATTGATAACAGCATACCTCAAAACTGATAATTTAGAGACTTGGGTCTCCTCTTTGTTTCTACTGCTTAGAGTGATAACTGTAAATCCAGATGTAGGCCCATAGAAATTGCATGTGTGGTGAATGTGCTAAATCAGATCAGGACACACTAGCCTCCCCCTGACTGTTTACATAGATTACCTGGTTACCTCATATACATTCTGGGAGAGAAAAAAAAAAACCAACACACTGATTTAAAAAAAAAAAAGAAAGAAAATCAATCAGTGCCTTATGTATAATTTTACTGAAATAAAGCTTTTAGTTCTTTACCTCACAACCTAAAAATGTAGCGTAGTACACTAACCTTCCCCTCTAGAATTCCCTGGTGATTTTATTCCATTCTTAATTAACTTTCTCCAATAAAGAGTTCACCAAATGTACACTAGCCACTCCTACCTTCAAACTGACAGCCTTGGTTCTGTGCGTGTGTGTGTGTGTGTGTGTGTGTGTGTGTGTGTGTGTCAAAACTTTTATCTGATTTCTATGGGGCAAAAGAATTCCAGTCCTGGAACCTGCTAGGCTGGGAAATTGCAGGTTGTTGGAGGAATTATTGCATTGGTGCCTGCCCATCTCTTCCTTCAAATGGAACCAGGAGAGTCTTGGTGTCTTGGTCCAGTCTTTGCTGTGACTGATTTTCTGGGTGGATCTCCTCAGTGCAGGAGCAGGAACTGTGCCTGTCTGGATGGAACTCCTCAGCACAGACACAGGGTCTCCTGGTAGTCCAAGGATACTGTAGACAAGAGGGCAAATGTGGGGGCAGGGCAGAGTGGAGTGGAACACAGGAGACCCTGCAGCAGGAGCTGGGGGGTGGGAATGTGCTCTCTCCCGGGACAGTCTGCCCTGGGATAGCACACACTCACCCCTCTGGATGGAACTCCTCAGCACTGTAGGGTTTTTCTTTATATTATATTATATTATATTATATACTTAATATGTTGTTATATTGCATGATTACATTTTGTCCTTTATAAAACTTCTTGTGGGTTTTGGTGGTGGTGGTAGGTGCTTCTGTTTAGTAGGAGTTCTTTTATTTTTTGAAACAAGTATTTCCCTGTGTAGCCCTGACTATCCAGGAAATCACTCCAAAGACCAGGCTGGCCTCAAACTCAGAGAGAACCACTTGACTCTGACTCCCAAGTATTAGGATTAAAGGAGTGGACCACCACCTTTCTGTTTTCTAATGAGAGATATAATATTAGGAAATTAGAATTGAAAACAAAAATAAATTCATGATTGGGGTCACATAATATGAGTAACTAGATTAAAAGGCAAGCTTTCACTTCAGGAATAGGTAAACCAGATTTGGTCACAAGACGCATTGCTTAATCCTGAAATAGAAAGATGCAAGCATACATCAAAAGTGTATGGAAGACAGACATCGGAATTTCTCCATCCATACTGGTCTCCAGAGAACTCAGAAGATAACAGAAGCTCCAGACTGTGACATTCAATTGAGGGGATACCAAGAAAATTGAAACTGTTTTTGATAACAGACACCTGGGGAAAAGATGATCAGAGATTATTCCTCTGCCTTTGAGACTGTATTTCAGTCTCAAAGAAATATACAGAGGCTTATATTAATTATAAACTGTTTGGCTTGTTAGCTCAGGCTTGTTACTAGATAGCTCTTATAATTTAAATTATCCAATAACTCTAATCTATGTTTAGCCATGTAACTCTGTACTTTTTCTCAGTAAGGCATTCTCATCTTGGTTCCTTTCCATCTGGATAATACAGCATCTCTGCCTTTCCTCTTCCCAGAATTTTCCCAGTCTCTTTGTCCCTCCTATACTTTCTGCCTGGCTACTGGCCAATCAGCGTTTTAATAAAACAATGTGAGTGACAAATCTTCACAGTGTACAAGAGTATTATCCCACAGCATATTGGAGTTTACAGAAGCAGCCTGCGATTGCCACCTTGTGGCAACTGGTAGCATTACTGACCTGAAAATTTCTATATGCTGCAGGATAATTAACACCTGTTGAAATCTAATTACTAACCTGATACCGAGTATTATCTGAGATTCTTTCTGTGACTGAGATATGTAAAGTAATCTTGGAGCTATGAATATTCACTGAGACTTGAGAGATTTATTATAGAGAAAATCTGAAAACAGACTAAAGCCTATACTTGTTCCATAATAAAAGATTAATATACAGAAATGTGTTGGAAAGAGGACTTGCATGGAGGCAATCCTTTGCTTACATAACTGAATGGTCTTTTTTCTTATATGAATGCATTTCTTATCCCAAGAAGGATTTCCAGATCTGACATCTTCTTTTTAAAAAGTGAAATAGTCATAAAAACAGGAAAAAATCGTAAGTGCCATGTATCATGGGTGGTTCTGAATTTCTCTGGGATATTGAACCTACAGGATAATTGATGCTCCTAACAAATTATTGGAAACTCCAGATACCTTAGGTTCAAGCTTGTCTACCATCCATTTAACTCTGGAATGGAGGACTCAGGATGTGGAGCAACATGTTTATGTTTTTAATATTGCAAAATTGGTTTTGCTGGAGAAAAACACATGTGTTGAAGAATTAGAAGATTTATTGACTTATTAGGACTTCTTGACGACGTGTCATAGGCTTGTTGGGGATCAAGAGCAAATTTTTTCTTGAGCTACCACTAGTCCAATTAATAGCTATAACCAACAACCTTTGTGTCTGAGCCAGCACCTTATTTTCTGTTCTGTTAAATCTTTGAAATGTAGTTGCTTAGGAGAAGACTAGCTTCCATGAACTTCTAAGCTAAAATTTCACCAAATAATATTGGAATCCTATAGCTGATATTTTTCCTTTTATTGATTCTTTGTGGATTTCACATCATGCATTCTGATCCAAAATATCTCTGTCCCATCACATCTCTTCTCTCCCCCAAATCAAAACCAGATTTAAAAAAGACAAATAAAACAAAGAAAAGCAAAACAAAAATAGAAAAAAAGAAGAATCTTGTTGGGGAAGTTGTAGTGTGGTCCAATGAATTACCTAGTTTACCCCTTAATACTTGCTTTTTTGTGTGTGTGTGTGGGGGGGGGTTCAAGACAGGGTTTCTCTGTGGCTTTGGAGCCTGTTCTGTAACTAGCTCTGTAGACCAGGCTGGTCTTGAACTCACAGAGATCCGCCTGCCTCTACCCTTTAATACTTTCATCTTTACTTACAAGTGTTCATTGTCATAAGTCACCGGTCTGTCATAAGACCTCTGCCTTCCACCATACCACTGATAATGGGCTCTCACTAGGGCCTCTCTTTGTTATCCTGTTCTCGTGTGTCATGGGGATTCTGCTGTTTTGGATCTGTATATTTCTTTACTTCACATGCCCCAATGGTTCATAAATGTGGTAGATATTGGGGTGGGTGTCAAAGTCCATGGATGGGGATCTATTCCACCTTGACCAAAGTATTTAGTCCTATTCTTGCTCCTTCAAGGTCGTGACAGGCGATTTGACCCAGGATGTGACTACCTAAGGATTCTTACCTAAGATGTAGTTGCTGCATGTTCTGATGAAGCAACAGAATACTTAATTCAGGATATAATTACTGTTGTTTCAGGTATTGAAGAGGTAATTACCCTGTTTGTTTTTTGGATCATGGAAATGCAATATGTATCATGGAAGAAGTAGCTGTCTTTTTCTTTTGTGTCTCTGTTCTTTCTGCCTAGCATTTCTAATCCACACAGCCCTACCCTGGAATGTACAAACCCACCTAGTCTGGACCCCAACAGATGTGGCTGAAATGTGGGAACCTGACTGATGGCCGTCAAAGTGGGCAGGATCCGACAGGTGGGCCAACACATAGTCTTGGTACTGGGTCTGGTCGGTAGGTGGGTTGGACAGTTTGCTTGCTTTCCTTCATCTTCACCACCCACACAAACTCTCCAGTATCGCCTCAGGTAGCTCATCTAAGGCAGCCTACAGCAAGGAGTGGGACACATTCTCCTGCTCTTGGGTCCTCAGATTCAGGTTCCCTCACTCATACTGACAGAGCAGGCTCTATACTTTTGCCCAGACAAGGTTGGGTGCCCTTTCTTCTGGTTGCTGTGGGGGCATATGAAGGGGTGGCAGTGTGTCAGTTCTCCTGCTTTCATGCCCTCAGGAATGGCACACTTGTGCCCCTGACAATGGAGTCAACTTGATTGTGTTGTCCAGGTTGAGTGCAGGGTTCAGTTTTCTGTCAGCTATAGCTGACGGGGCAGGGCTCATTCTCTCATGATCAGTACCCAAGGGCCAGTTATCTCACTTGCCACAGGTAGTGATGGGTGGAATAGAGAGGGCATCTTTCTATTACCTGTGCCACTGCATGGTGGATGAGGGTGGGCGATGGGTCAGCTTTCCTGCACTCGTGCTCACATGGTTGACTCGCCTGTGTTCCCCTACCCCAGGGTCAGTTCTTGTTTACTTCCCAACTAGCTAGGTGAGTTGCCTGCTTATGGTGAAGGGTGGGGTTGTCTTTCCCAACTGCAAGGGCAAACTTTCTCGTTATAGATTATTATTTCAAGGTGTGTTACATTTGTTCATGCTGTGGAGCATTTGCTTTAATGATGAAAAATGTGTTGCATTTTTTTTGTTTCACTTGTTTAACACTGTGAAGATGTGTTACTTTGCTGTCAAAAACACCTGATGGGTCCAATAAAGAGCTGAAGGGCTGATAGCTGGACAGAGAAAGAATAGGCAGAGCTGGAAGTCAGAGACAATAGATGGAAGGAAAACAGAGCAAGAGAAGGAGGAACAAGAGAGCAAGCAGAGGAGGACACTAGGGCCCAGTCACCCAAAATCATGGGGACTCACAGAGGGAGAGTGAAAGTAAAATACACAGAAATAAGAAAAGGAAAGAACCCAGAGGCAAAAGGTAGATGCAAAATTTAAGTTAAAGAAAGCTGGCTAGAAATAAGCCAAACTAATCCGGGCATTTATAAGTAATAATCTACATCTGTGTGGTTTATTTGGGAACCGGATGGCATGCCGATGGCCATGCCAGAGGGACAGCAGGGTAGAGATTGAGGTTTAAGACGTCAGCCCACCAGGAGGCTACCCTCTGATGGATAAATCTTGGTTAGGCAAGGCCCCTGAGATCAAAGACCCTGGAATGTATCTTGCTTATTCATTGCCCTTTACATGCTTGCTGTTGCAATCCTTTTCTGATACTTGGCATGGCTAAATTGGGTGTAGGGTGATTCCTCACTACCTGTAAGGTGATGTTTTTGTCTCGTGGAAACCTCCCATTCTACTGGTTATTTTTACTTGTAGGTTATTATGAAGAAGATGTTCTCCCCAAGCTGGACCATATAATTGATAATGGTGTAAGCTTATGCAGAACTTTGATGGATAAAAATATATACAAAAATATGTTTCACAGCTAGGACTATGAGTTATGCCTAGGAGCTGTTTTAGACCACAGCTCAGGTTAATAATTAAGGAGAACATGGCCATTGGTAGCCAACACCGCCATGGCCCTGGTGACAGCACAGGCCATCCAGATCAGCACTGCCCTAGTGGCAGCGTGGTTCCAGGTGGCTAACCAGACCTCAGGCAACTGTGTAGCCCTCAGTGACAATAGGAGCCATAGACACCAGCCAAGATCCCAGCCTTCACTGGGTCATGAGGTAGACATTGCCCTAGGCAGTGGCCTGTTCCTAAATGTCTCCATGGCTCCAAAAGGCAGAACCCACCACCCTGATCAACATGGACTCATACATGGCATGGTCCTTGAAGACCAACACAGTCAAAGGTGACTGGCCAGAGCAGATATTTTTTGCTTTGCTAAATTGCTAATATTCTGATGTACCAACAATGTATCTGACAAATACAGATGGAACATTCTAAAAGGAAACTGTTTATCTCAGCTCATGTCTGTTGATGTCTTCTCAATCATAATTAGATACCAATTCATGACTCATTAGTATTGTGTTTTTTTCTTAACTTTCTGTCTGAGATCAAATAATTAATGCTTAAAAAATTTTAGGGCAATTTGTTCATTTCATATGTGTGAATCTCTTCTTTTTCTTTACATTTTTTTTTTGTTTTTTTTTTTCAAGATGGGGTTTCTTTGTAGATTTGGAACCTGTTCTGGAACCAGCTCTTGTAGACCAGACTGTCCTCACACTCACAGAGACATGCCTCCCTCTGCCTTGTGAGAGCTGGGATTAAAGATGTGGACCATTGCTGCCTGGCTGTGAATTTCTTTCCTTCATGTATGTGCATACAGTGCCCACAAAGGCTACAAAGAAAACTTAGAAGGACCTAAAACTGGAGTTATAGATGGTTGATAGCCTCCATGTTGATCCTGGGAGTTGAACATTGTTCATTAGGAAGAGCAGCCAGAGCTTTTAACTGCTGAGTCATCTTTCCAGCCCCCAAATCATTAACATTTTAGAATAATAGAAACACATCAATTCACTTCATTTAGTTTCAGATGCATTTTTAAAATAAAGGGCAACAGATTTCTTATTAGTCCTTTTCCAGAATTTTCTAGCTAATTTAGTACAAACTTGTATAGGTGCTTTATGTAAGGTGGTCTTCAGTGAATTGGTGGTCCTCACATATGTGGCCAGTTTGCCAACCTTCTTCTTGATGCAGTCTGATGCATGCCAAATATGAACCTTTCCCATGCGATTTTCCACAGAAGGCACTAACCAGTTCTGTGTCAGGTATCTCTGTCAGATGATCTGCTGAAGATCAAAGGGCCTAAGGGAGGCCTTGGGTGACTGCAAGCAAACTTGCCTGTAAGGCTACTTCAGGGTCGGGGAAAGTTACCAAGTCTAAAAATACTTTTTCAGACTGAAAAGAGAGAGTTCCCGTTTCATCCTGCCTTGTATCCCTCTCTAGTGTTGGTATTAAAGGCAAATACCACCACTGCCAGGCCTCTAAGGCTAACTAGTGTGATTTCTGTGTTTAAAGGCGTGGGCCACCACTGCCTGGCCTATATAGCTGGCTAGTGTTGCTAGCTTTGCACTCTGATCTTCAGGCAAGTTTTATTTGTTGGATCATAAATAAAATATCACCATACAATAACATATTTCTATTTTGATCTCCACATTATTGTCATGGAATTCATTGTATCTGCTAATTTTTTTTAAATATTTATTTATTATGTGTACAGCATTCCTTCTGTGTGCCCACAAGCCAGAAGGGGACGCCAGGTCTCATTATAGATGGCTGTGAGCCATCATGTGGTTGCTGGGAATTGAACTCAGGACCTCTGAAAGAGCAATCACTGCTCTTAACCACTGAGCCATCTCTGCAGTCCCAGTATCTGCTAATTTTTATGAACTCTTTTACATTGATGTCTAATTCCATTCAGGCAAATGTAGCACTATTTTTCAGTGAAAAAGTTGAGGTAATTTCTACAGCTCCAACAAACCCTTGGTCCCTGTAAACATTTTTTATAACGCTTGATATCTTTGGTTTTTATTTATTTTTTATATCTATTTATTTATTATTTATACAGTATTCTGTCTGCTTGTATGCCTGCAGGCCAGAAGAGGGCACCAGACCTCATTACAGATGGTTGTGAGCCACCATGTGGTTGCTGGGAATTGAACTCAGGACCTTTGGAAGAGCAGGCAATGCTCTTAACCGCTGAGCCATCTCTCCAGCCCCCCCCCCCCCCCCCCCCCCCCCCGTAAACATTTTTAAAACATACATACTTATAGGATTTCTCCTGGGGTAACAAGGTGGATTATCTTTTCACACATTTTACTCTCTATCTTTTATTCATTTCTTAAATCTAACTTTTGTTTCTAGTGAATCCTCAATAATTCCTACTCCTGTATAGATATACAATAGTGTTGTGGGTTTTAGTTTTTCTATATCATATGTTATATAAAATCCCTTGTGCAGTGGTGTCATATGAAGTAAAATAAAAGCAATTGATCTTTGCTATAGTTTGCACAGGCATGGTACTGATCTGTTTCCAAGAATCTGAAAACTTCTGATATCTTTATTTATTGGCCAGCACAGCAAACGCGATATTGAAATGGAAGAAATGACTGTTGTCTTATCAAATCCTCTACAAGAGTCTCTCATGAGGAAAATTGTTTTGTGACCCCATTAACTCAGGCAATCACCAAAAGTCATGACCATGTGTTTCATATATATATCCATGTGTTTCATATATATATCCATGTGTTTCATATATATCCATGTGTTTCATATATATCCATGTGTTTCATATATATCCCCGTGTGTTTCATATATATATATATATATCCATGTGTTGCTTTCAATGTTTTGTCATGTTGAGGACAATGTTTCTAATGCTTCACTGCTTTCAGCCAGTGGTCGTTGATGTAGTGACTGCATACAGACATATTTCCTCATCAGGAAAATGAATAAGCCATGAAGGAGAAGTGCATGATACAGTCAGTATATCAGGAATCCACAGCATAGTGATATTAATTGAATTGTTTTCTTTAAAAGTCTATTAATTTTTAGCATGCTGAGTTCACAGTATGTTAGCAAGATGAGTATTTGTTCCTAATTGATCGCAAACACATTTTTAGCTTGACTTTGAGTTAGGTGAATGTTTGATTTGTTAAGGCAAACATCAAACAGCATTTATCAGAAAAGTCAATCCCACACTCTTCTGTTGTAGAATATAATTGATTACAAAATTTAGGTGCAAAGGCTATGTTTTATGTTCATGTTTAATCCTCTTAGACATTAGGGCTACAAAATACTTTCTGTTCCTGAAATATAACTCAAATATGTATACATAGATATATATAGCCCATATATATATTTGTCTACATACTTATACATGTAATACCTTAATATATTTGTGCCGGGCGGTGGTGGCGCACACCTTTAATCCCAGCACTTGGGAGGCAGAGGCAGG
>NW_026068251.1:642082-643610 GCF_014885135.2 Alexandromys fortis | reverse complement strand
TTAATGAAGTCTCTGAGGAAGATTAAGTCAGTAAGAGAGGATTGCCAGTGTTCTTCCCAATTCAGAATTACTCCTCTCAAACATATTTTACAAATAGTTTGTGTAGATGTGCATGAACATTCTGTAACAGATTTGATTAATACTCCTGGGCACAGTGTTCTTAATTGTACTGTTCACTTAATGTTCCATATCTCTAATTGCCTTGTTAATTGTGCAATTTAGGGGACTGTGACAAACTAGAGGAGCAATCTTCAGTACAAAAGTTTTCTCGCAAATGCACACAATCCAATGGGACTATGTACGTAATTGATAGCATTATTCTACAATGGGAGTCCTCAAAGATTCAGACATATGCTTTATGTGTTTTTTTACAAGTGGGGACATTCTCTGCCCCCAGAGACATTGGAAACACTGATCCTTTGTCTCATCTTTATGGCTCTGCAGAGATTTTTAGCACAAGTCGGAAACTTTTAATTGCTTGTGGGTATTTAAAATTACAGGAAACTTTCAGAAATACAATGAAAACACTTCAGTGTCATTAACACCACGGAGAAATGTTCATTTATGTTCTGAAGGAAGGTGATGTCACAGGTGAATTTATGTTTATCTTTGTGCCCTCTCTGAGGGTCATACCCATTCCAAAGGCACATGATCTGGACCTGTTACCTGAGAGAATCATGCTGAAGCAGGGAGGGAGGAGGCAGAGGAGTGTTTTCCTTTCAAACTTACAGACCTGGTCAGAAAGAGCAACAGGGTTCTGGGAACATACTCTCCCTTGAAAAGGGCATTCTTGTGAGACTCAGGCTTATATTTCAACAAAGCCACACGGGTAGAAGGTAGAACTCCAGATAAGGTAGAACTGTGCCTAGGGATATGGATCCTAGATTTTGAAATTAATGTGGAGACCAAAAAATGTCAGCCTATTTCCTTGTTGACCAAAGGTCAGAGAGTTGGAATTTACCTCTAGTTGCTTCAAGGTTATTGTGCTGCTACCTCAAACAAAGGTTCCACTTAGAAACAAACCAGTAAGTCCTGCTCTCTCAAGGTTGTTGCCTACAGGCGTGGCTAATAGCCAGGCCTTGACTTCCAGGGCTAGGGAATTACAGCTGCTCCTACCTCCAACAAAAGTCTAAGGATCCAACTAAATTCCAGTTCCCTTTAGGGGATAACTTTGGGTCCCACCCAGGGAGTGTTTTGCCCACGAAATATTTTGCCTAGGGTGTAAGCGTGACTCTCTCCATTCCAGCAACAGAAAATTTTAACTGTGGGTGTAGCACTCGACCTTCAACTGGTCTGTTCATTTCCTTGTTTCGTGTTAATGCAGTCTTTTGTCTTATTCCTGAAAGACCTCCAGAGCAGGGAGACTCTCACTCAAGTGTCAGGATAACACAACCCCCTGGAACTCACAAGAGACCATCCTTGCTCCAATCCCACAGTGCACTGGGGGCAAAACTCATTTCCCCTGCAGGGGTAGAGAGTTCAAAGCTAAGTAGCTGGGAGAAGGGGTATTTAAGGGAAAAAAAAAAAA
>NW_026068251.1:636149-638404 GCF_014885135.2 Alexandromys fortis | reverse complement strand
TTTTTTTTTTTTTTTTTTGCTAGAGGGGTCTGGATTTAACCAGGTCTTTCACTTCTACCTTTGGGGCTAGGGGTATTTTAAGCCATTGGAAATTAAACAGGGGCGAATTTCAGTACTCACTGAAATTTCTTCTCAATATTATCCTATGTATTTCTGTTTATTATTTTCATTTGTGTTTTCATATTCGCTACTAATATTTTCTAAATCCCGACACCTCTACCCTGGCAAAAGGTATTTTTTTTTTTTGGAAGTTGGTCCCTGACAGATGAATCTTACAGTGCTAAGGTGTTTTGATGTAAACCTCTCAGGAAAAGATGGCTGGAGTTAGGTTGGAGAAGGAATGAAATCTCAAGGCTATAATGTGGAGGTATAACTCTAAGTGTTAATCTGACTTTGAATGTGCCATTGAGAAATAATTGGAAAGAAATAAGATAAGTGTTAACTCTCTTCTAAAACCAAACCCTTTCTTAAAATCACAAATAATTTACTGTATATGCACATGCATGTGCTAAGATGCTAAAATTTCATTCATTTGTTACTTTTCAATTTCTAGTGATATATGCTATAATATTTGACACTGTGCAGGAGTGTGTAAAGAGATGGATCAGTGGACGAAAGCTCTGTCTGCTCTTCTAGATCACCCAGGTTCAATTTCCAGCCCCTCCATTGCTACTAACATGTATTGAACTCTCTCCTGGGGATCCCATGGCCTTCGCAGGTACTGCATACATGGAGTTCACACACAGATGTGCATGCATGCAAAAACATAAGTAAATACAAGCAGATGGTATATCAACAAACTTGAAAAATAAACATATCTATAACTCCATATTATATACATGTAAATATTTATAAATAAACCTTTTTGTAAAAATAGATGCCAAAGAAATATAACATTAAGGTCATTACCAGTGAGGTTCAGAAATCCAAACCTAAATTCTTTCCAAAGTAACCATTAATTAGCCTGTAGCTATTCTGGAAGGTAAATGAATAAGAATATATGTACAAGATTATGTCATTATTGCTGTTAAGGTAATAATACTGAAGTCATTAGTTGCAATGGTCCATGTATTTTGAACGTGGTCTAGACAGAAGCATTTAACTCTTGTTCATTATCTAAACCAAAGAAAATTTAGGCAATAACAATCATTGCCTAAATAATATTGGTAAAATAGAAGAAATAATATTGACTAAATTAGTGTTTTCTCTTTCTTCTCCATGTAATACATAGCCTAACTCATGGGTTTTTTTTTTTTTTTGCTAAATAGTCTATATAAGGAAATATTATACGTTAAGTTCTATGTCAGAAAGTGTTATTTTTTCTTCCATAAATATGATCATTGAGCCAGAAGGTGGTGGCACACACCTATAATCCTAGCAGAGAGGAGCAGAGAGGAGCAGTCTCTGTGAGTTCAAGGCCAGCCTTGTATACAGAGTTCCAGGACTTATTCCAAAGCTACATACACCCTGTTGAAATTATTCAGCCACAGATAAGGCTGCACTTCTGGGTTCTAAAGGCGAGCACGTGCAGACGGGCCCTCAGGCCCCCCGCCGCATGACCCAAGTGCGTGCATGCATGGTGACTTACACGTGTGACTCAGCTAAATCCTTGCATGCCTGCGTGAGTTGTTTGTTATCTGCGTCATCAGCATGTGACATAATCGTGCCAACCCCCTGTGCACATGTGCTAGGCATCTTTTAAAAGCTGAATGTGCCATCTTCCTCTCTCTCTCTCCTTCTGCACACTGATCCCAAGGTCTGTAAGCAACCCCTCTAATAAACTCCTAAGTGGATTTATTGTGTGTTCCATGTTTCCTTCTTACTCATACCAGGTAATTTTATTGTTGCTGAGACTCTAGAGGTGCTGCCAGGAGCAATCATGTCTCACTTCAACAGAAGTGATTTAAATGCCATTTTCTACAGCTATTTGAAGTGGTTGAAGATTATCTATCTATGCAGAATATAATCTCAATGTATCTAAAGAACTTGATTAGTCTAACTATAAGTATGGCAAACATAGATGACTATTGATCTTTAATTCTTAATACCTATATAACTAATGGCCCCAGGGATATTAAAGGGCCCCCAAGTGACCCATGCCACATGAGTGGTTGCATCATACATGTTTGACTCAGCTAAGCCTTGTGCACATGTATGAGCACCATCATCTGCACATGACAGATGTGCGTATGCACTAGGCAGCTTTTTTTTAAAATATTTATTTATTATGTATACAATATTCTGTCTGTGTATAT
>NW_026068251.1:625301-627941 GCF_014885135.2 Alexandromys fortis | reverse complement strand
CCCTGGGAAACGAGGTCAAAATGACCTCTTACCTCATCTGATCTGGCAACAGCTCTCCAGTCAATTATTGGTAATAGCCCTTTCAAATAAGCCAATCAGAATAGTCAAAGAACAACCCCCCTTGCTTCTGTGGCCCCTTTAAAAGTAGACTGTACCCGCTATTCGAGGTCCCTCGGCTTCCCGAATGCTGGGGGACCCTGTCATGACAGAATTAATAAAATCCTCATGCTTTTGCATCGGCTGTAGTGTGTGAGATGGTCTCTGGGGGCGACTCCTCCTCGGTGTTTGGACGCCAGAGTCCAACAGCTTATTTTCTGCATCTGGGATAGCCACAAGTCTGTATTCACTACTGTTTTCAAAAGGAACTTTCTCTCTTTTATCCTAAAGCATCAGTAACATGATTTCCAGGAGACAAATTCATTTGTCAGTTAACAAAATGATAAGATCATTAAGTATTGGTAAAAGCAGTACAGCAGAGGATGAAGTCAAGCGTTGTCTGTCTGCCAGTAGTGTTTAGACCAGCGGCTTACATTGTCACCTATTTGCTTTGGAAATCCAGAGTTCCTGAACTATCTTTCCCACTCAAAGTTGATGATGTTGCTAATCTTGGGATCCCAGCTTTTTGACTGTTAATGGTGGAGGACTTTGGGGGCGGATTAAAGGTGACTCAGTGCCATTGCATTTGCATCATGAAGGAAATGGTTATCAAACTCCCCAGGAATACTCTCCAAGGGGATAGTTACTGCATCAAGTTTTATAATGTTTTATATCAATGCAGAAGATGCAGCTGGAATTTCATTTCACATTTTACTAGTGCTACTTGCATGGAGCATCTATTTTTTTTTCTAGTTTTTCATCTTACGTGACTAAGTAATACAGATCCTCTTATCTTGTCTACAAACCCTGATCTTCTGTCTCCTTCTTGATCTAGTCTGGTGTGGAAGCTTTTCATTGATTATGCTTATTGCGTTTTTCACTTCTTGTTTCACTAGCTCTAGTAGAGCAGGCTGGCCTTGAACTCACAGAGATCCTCCCGCCTCTGCCTCCCAAGTGCTGGGATTAAAGGATGTATAGGCTGAATTACCCTCATTTGTCTAGGACGAGCCGTTTGCTTGTGTTTTCTTCTCCTCCAATCACTTCAATCCTGTCCTCATTGACTTCAGGAGCTTGCTTCCTCTTTATGTACTTTGACCTTATTGAGAATACTTCTGTGTGGTGTGTGTGTTTTCTATTTCTCATATTTTATGTACTTTGGTCTCCTTAGAGGACACAGTCATGGAAATTTGGGGGAGCAATATTTCATCGTAGTTTGTGTTATGGAAACTAGCATTTTGCTTTTGGGTGCTTTTTTTTCTGTATGCGTTTATAGGCCAGGAACTGAAATCCCATAATGAGGCGTTAGACTGAACAAATTCAACACAGAGTGGTCAAAACTCCGGATAAGAGAGTCGGATATGGAGAGCAGACTCCTACTAGACCTAGATCTGCTCTAGGCTGGCAGCAAGCATGAGGGGAGAGGCTGTGCAGAGCGGGTCCAGGGCAGCCTGATAGCTGGAGCTGTGTGGGCGGAAGCCTGAGGCGGAGTGGGCGGGACCGTTCAATGTAGGGGAGGGTGGATAGACGGGCACGCGAACGGAAATAGTTAATGAGAGAATGTGACTCATTGGCTGGATGTAGGGGAAGAGTGGCGCATGGGCAGATTTAGAGGTGTGACGAAAGCGGAAGCTGGGAAACCTCGTGGGTAAGGACCGGGAAGTGGACTGCTGAGGGAAAGTCAGCTGCGCAGAGGAGCCATTCGCTATCGTTCCTCAACCGTGGAGAGTCGCGTGTGCAGACCTGGGTGTCGCGGGGACACGGAAACTCCCCGGAGCCGCAGTCGCCGCGGGGCGGCCTGGGAAAGTCAGCAGCGCAGTGGGGGAACCGCAGCCCGGCGGCCTTGGAACCTCCCAGGTCAGAGGAGCTGCGGGGCTGNCGAATGCTGGGGGACCCTGTCATGACAGAATTAATAAAATCCTCATGCTTTTGCATCGGCTGTAGTGTGTGAGATGGTCTCTGGGGGCGACTCCTCCTCGGTGTTTGGACGCCAGAGTCCAACAGCTTATTTTCTGCATCTGGGATAGCCACAAGTCTGTATTCACTACTGTTTTCAAAAGGAACTTTCTCTCTTTTATCCTAAAGCATCAGTAACATGATTTCCAGGAGACAAATTCATTTGTCAGTTAACAAAATGATAAGATCATTAAGTATTGGTAAAAGCAGTACAGCAGAGGATGAAGTCAAGCGTTGTCTGTCTGCCAGTAGTGTTTAGACCAGCGGCTTACATTGTCACCTATTTGCTTTGGAAATCCAGAGTTCCTGAACTATCTTTCCCACTCAAAGTTGATGATGTTGCTAATCTTGGGATCCCAGCTTTTTGACTGTTAATGGTGGAGGACTTTGGGGGCGGATTAAAGGTGACTCTTAGTGCCATTGCATTTGCATCATGAAGGAAATGGTTATCAAACTCCCCAGGAATACTCTCCAAGGGGATAGTTACTGCATCAAGTTTTATAATGTTTTATATCAATGCAGAAGATGCAGCTGGAATTTCATTTCACATTTTACTAGTGCTACTTGCATGGAGCATCTATTTTTTTTCTC
>NW_026068251.1:619994-624322 GCF_014885135.2 Alexandromys fortis | reverse complement strand
TAGAATCCTCTCTTCATCCTTCATCTACTGAGCAAGTACTGTTTTGGGAATCCAGATGCTTTCTGAACAATCTCTTTCTCAATTACAGGGCTTGCTGATCACCCAGACCTGCTCACCTCTGCAGCAGAACAAGGAGACCTGGAAGGAGACAGGAGACCGTAGCTAAGGATCCAGGTGTGGTGGAGGCATTGGTGAAAGAGTGGTAAGGGGTTCATGTGGAAATGGGACATGAGATCAGTTTTGTCACATTCTCTTTCACTAGAACTCTGAGAAAAGTCTCCTCACGATTATCCTATTTAGGTTTGAGAAGAGGTTCTGAGGAGGAATTGACATTAGGAGGCAGATGAAATTGTATCTCACTATACAGTGAGTGTTGCTGTCAATTCCTTCATAGCATGTCATCATATTAATGGATTTTCATGTATGATTTAAATAAATTATAAAATGGTGAAAGAAATGCTTTATTGTGTTCAGAAAATTTGAGCCTTGGTATTCTAGCCACATTCTCTGCCTTTTAGTGTTTTTTCTCCATTCCTGAAAATAATGCCAACTGAGTTTGATAAGAATGAAAGTAAATGGTGGCCCAGGCCTTTTAATCTCAGCACTCAAGAGGCAGAGGCGGGTGGATCTCAGTGAGTTCCAGGACAGCAAAGACTATACAGAGAAACCCTGTATCGAAAAATCAAGAAAAGAAATGGAGCTATGTTGGCCAGGCTTGGTGGTGCACGCCTTTAATCCCAGCACTCAGAGGCAGAGGCAGGCTGATCTCTGAGTTTCAGGCCACTCTGGTCTACAAAGCAAGTTCTTTGTCAGCCAGAGCTACACAGAAAAACTCTGTCTCCATAAACTTAAAAAAAGAAAAGAAAATGGAAGTATATATTTACAGAAGGTTACAGTCCATCTACTGTCTTCCCGTTGATATCTCCTATTGTCTGTAGTCATGACAATTCCAGGTGCTTTCCACTGCTGTAAATGTCATATACCATAGAGGTCACCTCTAAATTTGATCCTCCTCGTATTTTCTGGCTCTACTGTTTCTTGGTACTTTGAGTATTTATTACTTTCTATAAACTATGCAATAGAATTGTGAAGTATATTTTGTCTGTGTTCTGACAAATGAAGCTTGCCTGGACTTCAAAAGCCGCTAGTTAACCATAGGAGCCAGGCACACTTATTTAATCCCAATACTTTGGAGGAAGCAGGAAGAACAGGAGTTCTGTCTCAAAGAGAAACTGAGCCAGGCGGGCCTTGGTGGAGCATGCCTTTAATCCCAGCACTAGGGAGGTGGAGAAAGAAATACAGGCGGTTGGAGACAGGTCTTGTCTCTCTTCTCTCTGAGGTAAGAAGTTAGTGGCTGTTGTTCCTTTTCTCTGATCACTCACCCTAATAGCTGACTTCAGTATTGTGATAGGAATTTCTTTGCGTCTTGGTGTCTTAATAGAACAGATGGCAATGTGCCAGTTTTCTCAGGTTTTTTGTATTCTGTTTTCCTTTGTGCATGTCTGCATCTGAGTTTTGTTATATGCATGTTAATCAAGGATTGTCTAACCAAAGAGTCATATTATCATTTGCTAATAATCTCTATTTTGTATTTTGATACTTTTGTCTTTATTTTCTTTCCCTATTTTAATTATGATCATCAGTAGTCTTTACAGCTATTTCCAAAAAAAATTCTTAGTATGTTGTATCATTAGACATGAAATAAAATTTTGGTATGAATTCTGTTTTGAGCCAGGTAGTAGATAAAATTTTGGTAGGAAATCTATGCCTTGAATCGTGTGATGGGGCATGTCCTTAATCCCACCACTCAGGAGGCAGAGGTAGACCTGGTCCACAGGATGAGTTCCAGGACAGGATCCAAAGCTACACAGAGTCTTGAAAAACCTAATAAAGAAAATATATGTTTTAAATTCATTTCTCATTTCTTTTAATGATGTAGTCTGTTTACACCATTTGCTTAGGGCATATTATCAATTTACATTTCAAGAAATTATTGAAAGAAATGCATTTGTTATTGTTCAGGAACTTGACTGAAAAAAACTGACCGGGGAGAGTCGGCATCTCTGTATATTAAATTTACATTATCTTATGACCTACAATATAGAGGCTTTAATATATACATATTGGCTATTTTAGCTTCTGTTGAGCATGGTGTGTTCAATTCATTTGCATATTTATTGATTGTATTATCATTTGTTTTTTTAAAAATAGATTCTGTTTTTTATTCATTGTAGTATACATTGATAGCTAATAAATATATCTGCTATGTAAGCTGTCTCTTAATTTTTTTGTTGGGGCTTAAGACGGGTTTCTTTTTCTTTTTTTTGGATTTTCGAGACAGGGTTTCTGTGTAGCTTTGGAGACTGTCTTGGAGCTAGCTCTTGTAGATCAGGCTGGCCTTGAACTCACAGAGATTCCGCCTTGAACTCACACATGAGTGGGATTAAAGGCTTGTGCCACCACTGCCCCGAGTGACGGCTTTCTGTGAAACAGTTCTAGCGGTCCTGAAACTCACACTTTAGACCATGTTTGCCTCGAACTCACAGAGATCTTCCTATCTCTGTTTCCTGAGTGCTGGGTTTTAAGGCAATGGTGGCACACGCCTTTAATCCCAGCACTCGGGAGGCAGAGGCAGGCGGATCTCTGTGAGTTCGAGACCANTTTTTCCCAATACCTCTGTTTGAGGAGGCTGTCTAGTCTGCAGCAGACCTCGGTGGTCTTTTGATGACATTGACAGGTCATTGCTATTGGGCAGGGTCTGGATCTGCTGCTGTAGTACACTGAGCTGTTTGTCTTCCTCTCCCATGATGCTATTGGTTGACTCTGCAGTGTCATCTGGAATTACACTGGATTATCAGACATGTATCTTTTTCCTCAGGCTTCTCTGTACCTAGGGAATCTGTGCATCAATATGATTTCTAGGTTTCTCGTTTATGATTTCTGAAGTATCTTGTGGGAAGGTTAAATGTCTTGATATTTGAACTGATCATATAACCAATTCCAGAAATACTGCAAATTTCAAAATTATGTCCCATTCTATCTGTAAATCATCTTTCCATGTTCTAGTTAGCATCTTCAGTGAGTCAAAGATTTCACTGTAGAGTACATTTTTCTGCGTGGTTAGTTCATTCAAGGAATTTTTATTTTGTTTCCTTTCTCTGTAGCTTTTCTGATTACTATTTACTATTCATTTCTTAAAATTTGTATTTTGTGTATACTAGTGCTTTGCTTGAGTGTATGACTATATCATGTGCATCCTAGAATTGTAGCTATTGACACTTGTGAGCCAGTATGTGGGTTCTGGGGATGGAAACTGGGTCTATAAATTGTTTTCATCTAAATGAGCCAAACATGTGGCTTTACACAGGTATTTATTATTTTTAATACCTTTTTCTGTCATTGTTGTATGTTTATGTTTAAAAAAATATATCCTACTCAGTCTGTATGTTTTCAGGGCTGAACATTTGATGTTGGATAACCATATGGCTCCCTCTTCTCTGGGGGAGACTATTTGTCCAGCTCTCAGAATTCCTTAGGGTTTGACAAGGGTGAGCTTTCCCCCTTCCATGTTAGCATGTCTCTTAGTATTGTCCTTGTTAAACTCATATTAAGGCAGCCATTTTGTAAGATTTGATGCTTGTAGCTTCTCTGATATTTCTAGGAGACACAACATCACAGCAAATGTCCTCTTTCTCTGGCTCATTCCTGCCTCTTTCTCAGTGAACCCTGAGCCTGAGGTTAAGATAGTTGTATTGCTTATGTGTCAGTGGGGACTGAGCATCACAAGTCTGCATTTTGACTGATGGAACTTCCCTTGATGAGTTAGGATTACATCAATCTTTGGGAGTAAAGAAAATATGCAGTTAGGAACTATTTTGATTTAGTAAAGTAGTGCTTATAGGTTCTCCTTAAAGATCCCTGACTTCAGTAACCCTAGGGAAACTAGCTAAGTTTCCAGTGCCAGGCATTATTTCCCTCTTGTTGAGAGGGTCTTATATCCAATTTGAAGCTGTGGTTACCATCAAGGTTTGTGTGCTGCACTTGCTGCTTTAGGGTTATCGTGCAATGCAGATCATTGTTATGGTTCATAGATGTCATAGCTTACTAGGACTGTTGGTTGGCTCCCACCTTTGAAAGGATGCTTGTTGCCTTCTGATACCATGAAAGCTAGTTTCCAGAGAGGAGGTTTAGGTAGTTTTTTTTTTTTAAATATTTATTTATTTAGTATACAATATATCCCTTTAGGCCAGAAGAGGGCACCTGACTTCACTACAGATGGTTGTGAGCCACCATGTGGTTGCTGGGAATTGAACTCAGGACCTTTGGAA
>NW_026068251.1:615503-617688 GCF_014885135.2 Alexandromys fortis | reverse complement strand
TTGTTTAAGTCAGCTTCTTAATATTTATAGAAAAATTTGGATTATATCAAATGTGACTGATGCTGATTTTTCTATGTGCTTGAAAATAGCTCAATATTATTATGAAATTAAGTCTATAGACTACTTGACCTTATTATATATTGAAGTTAAAATTTGTAGTATGCAGTGTGGCACACCTTGTTACTGTTGGGAAAACTCCAAAGTCTTTGACTATCCAGTCATTCACGAATTATGCCTTCTGTATCTATCCCTTTACTATTTAATGATGGGGCTTTGAACCTAGAATCTAAACACCCCAACTGATCCTGTTAGGATAGAGTCATGGAAAACCTAAGTACAGACAGTATTGATTCAGTATCAGTGTTTTAGCATGATCTTCAGGTACTGCATTAAAAAGCACATGTCCTCATCAAGAATTTTCCTTCGTAGACATGGACAATACCAATGTGACCTAACATAGCATCCATAACGGATAGATTACTGTGTTCAGACCTTAAATGTATATCTTCTTGCAGGGACATGCTTGTGAAACTATTATGTATGTCATCCTGCTTTCAAAGTTAGAATATTCATTATAGAGTGTGACTTTATTAGAAATCATCTTTTTTGAGTAGTTGTCTTCTCTCATCGTCTACATCCCTGATTTCCTTATATCCAGGAAAGCATTCTGCCTGGTGTCATGTGATTAAACTGTGCCCTTTGTTTCAGGGTCTGTTTATATTCCGGGGTGTGAATGTGAACATCTCCCAGGAGCAAAAGGAATGCCTGGACACTGCTCAGAGGAATTTGTACATTGATGTGATGTTGGAAAATTACAACAACCTCGTCTCTGTGGGTGAGAACATTTGCTTGTAGAATTCCCAACTCAGGCTATAGGTCGTTAATTGTCTGTTAGGCTGCATTGGAAGCAACAGGAAACTAGGAAATGCGTGATAGTAGAAAAATTCTTTTTCTTAGTATTTGTTTTTTGCTTTTTAACATTTTTCATATGAGAGGTGTCATGGACTGTAACATAAATAAAAACCCAGAGACAGAAATAAATGTTCAACCTGAAGGTTAGAAAAGCAAAAAGTCAGCAACTGGCTCTTACCTCTACCTCAGTCCAAAATGGCGATCCTGCATCCAATAATCTCAGAATGAGCCTATGTGTTAGAGCTGTTTTCTCCCTTCTTACATTCCTCTTTAATTTAGGGTTAACAGCATGAACAATTACTACCCAGTTTCTTTGGCAAACTGTGGCTACTGGGTTTAAAGGTGTGTTCACCGCCGCTGGTCTATGAGACTCATCAGTACGACTGTTTTACTCTCTGAACTTCAGGCAAGCTTTATTTATTAAAACACGAATGCATTATCACTAAAATGCACCCTTTAGTTTCATGATGCATTCAGAAACTCAATAGTTTAAGCCGTTTCCAATCATATCTTTTTTAATTTTTTTAATATTTATTAAGCTCTGCAATTTTCTCTACTCTCTTCTCTGCTTCTCCCCAACCCCCTTCAGGTCCCCATGCTTCCACTTTAGCCAGGAGATCTTGTCATTTTCTACTTACTACTTCCCATGTAGATTAGATCTATGTAAGTCTCTCTTGGTGTCCTCATTGTTGTTTAAGTTATCTGGGATTGTGGTTTGTAGTCTGGTTTTCTTTGCTTTGTGTTTAAAACCCACCTATGAGTGAGTACATGTGATAATTGTCTTTCTGTGTCTGGGTTATCTCATCAAATTATGTTTTCTAGCTCCATTCATTTTCTCGCAAAGTTCATGCTGTCGTTTTTTGTTTTTTGTTTTGTTTTGTTTTGGCTGTATAGTACTCCATTGTGTAAATGTACCACATTTTTCTTGTCCATTCTTTGATGGAGCGGCATTTATGTTTCCAGGTTCTGGCTCTGACAGACAAAGCTGCTATGAGCACATGTCCTTGTGGCATGATTGAGCATCTTTTGGATATATACCCAAAAGTGGCATTGCTGGGTCTTGAGGAAGATTGTTTCCTAATTTTCTGAGAAATCGCTACACTAACATACAAAGGGGTTGTACAAGCTTCCATTTCCACCAACAATGCAGAAGTGTTCCCTTTTCCCCACAACCTCTCCAACATAAGTTGTCATCAGTGTTTTTGATCTTGGTCATTCTTACATGAGTAAGATGGAATCTCAGAGTTGTTTTGATTTGCATTTCTCTGATGAC
>NW_026068251.1:606904-610323 GCF_014885135.2 Alexandromys fortis | reverse complement strand
TTTCTTTTTCTTTTTTTTTTTTTTTTTTTAAAGTAATTTGCTGATATCTTCCAATTTTTTTGTTTCTCTTTTCTTCAATTTATTTAAGGGAATTTCTCGTTTCATCTTTAAGAATTTCTAACATTCTCTTGAAGTTATTTCTTTACTTCATTTTCTTCTGGTTCATCCATATTTGGTTGTTCAGGCTTGCTGTTGTAGGGACTTTAGGTTTTACTGGTGTTGTTCTGGTCTTTCTGGTGTAGCATGTTATCTTACCTTTTCTATTCATCTTTTCCTCTAATAGGTGGTTGGGGCTCTCTGAGATTCTGTTGAATAATCTTCTAGGTGCCAGTTAATCCAAAGTTCAGATGGTTTCTCCTTGTGGTACAGTCTGTGTCACAGTTCTTCTTAACCCCTGGAGTCTGCTTCCAGTGGATCTTGTTTCCTCAGGAGCTCTCTGTCCTAGGTAGCTCCTTCAGAGCCACTCCTGTGGATTTTGTTGCCCAAGGTGGAGTTCCTTGCCTCTGGGCAAATGTGCCCTAGGTTACCAGGCATCTGTAAATCTTGGTCTGGATTCCCTCCTGCAGAAGTCCCTGGGTTGGAGTTGGACCTGGAAAGGTTTCTGGCTCAGGTCTTCTGCCTCCAAGGTACCAGGTTCTGGTGCGCCCAGACCCACAAGGAATCTGGTGCGCCCAGACCCACAAGGAATTGCTTACTTCCTCAGAGGTCCCAGACTCACATTTGGATCCGCAGAGGTTCCGCTGGAGATGTCTGACTCTGGATTTGCTTGCTGGCTCGATCCTGATCCGCCAGGGTCCAGGGAATAGGTTGGTTCCCTAGACTGGATTTGCTCCTGGCTTTTGCTCCTGGTGGAGCTTGTTCGCTCTCTGTCCTAGGTAGCTGGTTCTGTCCCTCTCCGGTTCTGGTCTCCACCCATATCTTAAAGCAGGTTGTCCATCATTGCTTTTGCCATTGTTTTAATTGTGAGAAAAATTAAGAGTGTGGAAACTTAAAATTCTTCCTAAATCTGCTGAAGATTCTGATAGGATGGAGCAATTGGGAAATCATTCCTGTGTTGTTCTACTTTATGTTCTCTTCATGTATTGAGCAGAGCACTGTGTTAGATGTCTGTATTCTTTTTAAACATTCTAGTAGGGGTCATGGGCTACCTCACAGAATATGTGGATTATTGTATGCAAGGTAGGCCTGGTCACCTATCTGGAGCACATGAGGTGGCCCTGGAATGTGGAGAGGAGAGAGTAACCACACTTGGAGTAGGATAGTGAATGAGCAGGACAACAGTAATGACTTCAAGTGAAAGAGAAAGCAAGGACTGAAAATAGAATTTTGCTTTATCCAATTCCACTTAAAAGGATTCCTGATCATTTAAATTAGTATAACATCCTGGCCCCAGGATGCATTCAGTCTATTGGAAATGTTAGAAGACATTGAGCCTTATTGCACCCGAATTATAGAGACAATACTAGTACAAAATGCAATTTATGTGAGTTTGCTGATATTGGAATAATTTGACAAATTATAAACCTAATGTGAACCCATGAAGTAGAATTATTCTGTAATTGCCTACCTTGCATGTGTGTCAATGGTGGATAGAAAAAGCAATGGCTTTCTGTAATAGCCCTGCCACTAATGATNCAATTTTCTCTACTCTCTTCTCTGCTTCTCCCCAACCCCCTTCAGGTCCCCATGCTTCCACTTTAGCCAGGAGATCTTGTCATTTTCTACTTACTACTTCCCATGTAGATTAGATCTATGTAAGTCTCTCTTGGTGTCCTCATTGTTGTTTAAGTTATCTGGGATTGTGGTTTGTAGTCTGGTTTTCTTTGCTTTGTGTTTAAAACCCACCTATGAGTGAGTACATGTGATAATTGTCTTTCTGTGTCTGGGTTATCTCATCAAATTATGTTTTCTAGCTCCATTCATTTTCTCGCAAAGTTCATGCTGTCGTTTTTTGTTTTGTTTTGTTTTGGCTGTATAGTACTCCATTGTGTAAATGTACCACATTTTTCTTGTCCATTCTTTGATGGAGCGGCATTTATGTTTCCAGGTTCTGGCTCTGACAGACAAAGCTGCTATGAGCACATGTCCTTGTGGCATGATTGAGCATCTTTTGGATATATACCCAAAAGTGGCATTGCTGGGTCTTGAGGAAGATTGTTTCCTAATTTTCTGAGAAATCGCTACACTAACATACAAAGGGGTTGTACAAGCTTCCATTTCCACCAACAATGCAGAAGTGTTCCCTTTTCCCCACAACCTCTCCAACATAAGTTGTCATCAGTGTTTTTGATCTTGGTCATTCTTACATGAGTAAGATGGAATCTCAGAGTTGTTTTGATTTGCATTTCTCTGATGCTAAGGATGTTGAACATTTCCTTATGTGTCTTTCAGCCATTTTAGATTCCTTTTTATAGATCAGGTGAGTCGATTTATATTAAGGGATATTAATAACCAGTGGTTGCTTTCTCCTGTTAATTTACTTTTCATTGTTGGTGATGTTAATTTGTGTGGGTTTTTTTTTTCTTTCTTCATTGGGATTTGCTGTTATGGATTATCAGTTGTCTGTGTTTCTGTTGTTGTAGCCATCTTCCTTGGGTTGGAATTTTCCTTCTAGTATTTTGTGTAGGGCTGGATTTGTGGCTAGGTATTGGTGAAATCTAGATTTGTCATGGAATATCTTGTTTGTCCTTCTTTGGTGATTGACAGTTTTGCTGGGTATAGTAGTCTGGGCTGGCATCCCTGGTCTCTTATTGTCTGCACAACGCTTGTCCACACCTTCTGGCTTTCATTGACTCCAATGAGAAGTCAGATGTAATTCTGATAGGTCAACCTTTATATGTTACTTGGCCTTTTCCCTTTGCAGCTCTTAATATTGTTTCTTTACTCTGTGTATTTAGCGTTTTGATTATTATGTGGCGACAACACTTTTTTTTTGATCCAGTCTATTTGGTGTTCTGTCTTCATAGGCATATTTTTCTTAGGTTGGGAATGTTTTCTTGTATGATTTTGTTACATAAATTTTCTGTGCCTTTGAGTTGAACTCCTTTTATACCTATTATTCTAAGATTTGGCCTTTTAATGGTATCCCATATGTCCTGGATATTTTGGGTTAAGCTTTTGTTAGATTTATTGTTTTCTTTAACTGATGAGTGTATTTCCTCTATTGTATCTTCAGCGCTTGAGATTCCCTCTTCCATCCCTTGTATTCTGCTGTTCATGCTTGCAGTTGTGTTTCCTGATCTTTTTCTCATGATTTCTGTTTCTATAGTTCCTTCGGCTTGTGTTTTCTTTATTGCTTCTATTTCAGTTTTCAAGTCCTGAATAGTTTCTTTTATACAGTTGATTTCTTTTTCTTGTTTTTTTTTTTTTTTTAAAGTAATTTTCTTATATCTTTCCATTTTTTTTTTTTTTTTTTTTTT
>NW_026068251.1:585970-600667 GCF_014885135.2 Alexandromys fortis | reverse complement strand
TGTACTCATTTTCCAGAGAACTATGGCATGTGTAACACTGTCCCCCAGCATGTGAAGACTGATAAGGAGTCTCGTCAATGTAATGAGCTTGGCAAAATGCTTCGTGACCCCTCCACATGTGTACTTTATAGGACAAGTGAAATTGCAGAAAACTCTAATAACTACAGATGCAGTAATCAAAGAGATGCCTCTGATTTATCAAACCCAGATAGACATGAAAGCGTGCACTCTGGAGAAGAACCTTGCAAATCTAGAGACTGTGAGAAATCTTTAAATTTGTGTCCCAACATTACTCAAGATCACAGAGTCTTCACTGCAAAGAATGAGCACAGGCAGGGAGAATATGACGACTGTTTCAGCTCTGCTTACAGTCCTATGCAGCAAACAATCTATATCAGAGAGAAACCATTCCTGTGTGAGGAATGTGGGAAATGCTTCAATACTGCCTCAAACCTCAGTGTACATCAGAGAATTCATACTGGAAAGAAGCCCTATAAATGCGATATTTGTGAAAAATCCTTTGCCCGCTGTTCAAACTTTAAAATTCATCAAAGACTTCATACTGAGGAGAAACCTTACAAATGCAAAAAATATGAAAAGTCTTTTACTGGAAAGTCAAATCTTAAAGGGTATTACACCATCCACACTGGAGGGAAGCCTTATAATTGTGAGGTATGTGACAAATCCTTTCATATCTCATTTCTTAGAGCACATCAGAAAAAACATATTGGAGAGAAAATTTGCAAACGTAAGGAGTGTGACAAATCCTTTGCCTGTAACTTTTATTTAAAACACAGCAGATTGTTCCTAGTGAAGAGAGACATTATTTTAGTAAAAATTGTGACAAATATTTTACTAGATGCTTCTACTTCAGAGCACATCAGAAAATTAATAGGCAGAGAAACATACCATTGTGAATAATGTAATGTACCGTTTATCTGAAATTCTCTCTGCTTACGAATCTCAAGAGCATATGTAATAGAAACACAAAGATAAGAAACTTGTGAATGCCTTTAATAAAGGTCTAAATCTTTGAAAATATCACAGGGTTTATATAAACATTAAATCCTACAAAATATTGGAAATTTTTTTATGTGTTTATGTTTGTGGTGACAATGCATTGTCAGTTGTGTTGGGTGGGTTACTTAGTCTAGGGGTTGTAACCCACCCTGCAATCAGTTACTCCAGGGTCACGGAGGGGTGCTATCTGGAAGAGAATGAGCTAGAAAAGAAGGAGAAGGCCATGCTAAGTTTGTCACAGCCTCCGTTTATTAGGGACAGGTTACAGTTTATATAGGGTAAGGAATTGGAGGAGGGGGCACAGGGGCCTGGACTCTTGTCACGTGGTCCAGGTCACATAGGCCAGGAGGTTACATTCTGGTCAGGTCTTGTAGGCCAAGGAGTCACGAGTTGCCACACCTAGTTCCCAGTTCCCTGGATAGCTGGAATGTGAGGTGGGTTCCACTAACAGATAGCTCTCCATTACAGCTTAATTGGGTATGGGGCAGGTTTTGTCAATAGAATGACTCTCAACACAATTGTAGGTGTGGGGTTCTTTGCAGACTCCCCAAGGCGATGGTTCCTGTAATGATTTTTAGGAGGGAAATGGCTCCTGACTATGTATGCATGTAATCTGTATACCACATGTCTGCCTGGTACCTGGGCATACAGGAGCCCAGAATAGGACATCAGATCCCTTAAAAGTGGATTAACAGTAAAGCGTGAGATAATATGTGTGTTGAATTAAACCTCGTTTTTTGGAATAGCAACCACTGCTCTTAACCATCTCCAGTCCTCAGAGGAACAAGGAAAATCTTCATGAAATGTTCTCTTTTCCTGTCTGTCCCTGGGGAGGTGTGAAGCTTCCATCATCGTGGACCTAAGATAATTCAGAACCTCACCAATGTACATCCCAATTATTTAGTTCATTTCTGTCCCTGAATTTTGACTGAGCTGTGAATGGAGGTGGGATTCCAGTTTCACTAACTGAAAATGCTTCCTAAATATTCTAACATTGCATGACAATTGGAGAATCACTTGTTTGTTTTCTTTTTATCTACTGTGTACAGTACTGCGTTAGAAATCCATATGCTTTCTAAAGAATCTCTTTCTCATGTGCAGGGTCAACTGATCACCCAGACCTGCTCACCTTTGGAGCAGAACAAAAAACCCTGTTAAATGGAGAGAGATGAGACAGTGTCTAAGGATCCCGGTATGTTGCAGGGTTTGGTGAAGGAGTGGAAAGGGTTTCAAGTGAATGTGGACTTGGGACACAACATCAGTTTTGACACATTGTTTCACTAAAAATACTGGAGACTTCCATCCACTGAGAATGATCTCATGGTTATCCTAATGTAGCATCCCTTTAATAGGTATAAAAGGTATGTTGAAAGGAGCTGTTCTGCAAAAGAATTGATACTAGGAGGCAAATAAAATTTTATTTAAGTATGCATATGAGTGATACTCTCCATATTCATGTACGTCACTGATCATGTCATACAAATATTAAGTGAAATTCATTTCTGTGGTTTTAATGTGTTATATAAAAGGATGAAAATTAATACCTCTGGGTTTGTTTTCAGATTGTTTTGCGCTTTGGTGTGCTAGCACATTCTCTACCTTTTAGTGTAGTACGAGGGGAGAGCGGGCTGTGTCCCGCCCGGTTCCTGGCCTCCCAGCTAGCTCATACCCGAAATAATTACACAGAAATTGTATTAATTAAATTACTGCCTGGCCCATTGCCTCTAGCTTCTTATTGGCTAACTCTCACATCTTGATTCAACCCATTTCTAATAATCTGTATGTCACCTTGCCATGGCTTGCCGGGAAAGATTTAGCATGTTCTGACTGTGGCGACTCCATGGCAGCTCTCTTTGCCTTCCTTGTTTCTCCCAGCATTCAGTCCCCCCCCCCCCCCACAAATTTCTGCCCTATCAAAAGGCCAAGGGAGTTTCTTTATTTGAGCAATGAAAGCAACATATAGAAAGAAGAACCTCCTACACCATTTTAGTGTTAATGTGTTCATTCCTGAAAATGATGTCAATAGAGGTTTGATAAGAATCAGGAAGTATATTTATAGACTGTTAAACTCTGTCTACACTGTCTGCCCATTGCTATCTGCTATTGTCTGTTGTCATGATAATTCCAAGTGGTTTTCATTACTGTAATATAATATACTGGCTTCTCATTGGTAGTTTTGTTGAAAAAAAAAATCTATGGCTCTTTTATGGACCATTTTATCTGAGAGTATTAATATGGTTGACAGTCATTTTCTCCATAAACTTTAAATGTGGTTTCATGCTCTCCTGGCTTTGAGACCATTGACCAGACACCTAGTAGTATCCTGGTTCTTGGGTTTTTTCATGTGGTTTTACGTTGTTATTGAACAGCTTTCCTTACTAAATTTTGCTTTTCCTGTTTGACTCCTTTATATGAAAGGGCAGCAAGCCATCTATTCAGCAAGCCATCCGTTGTTCCTGAAAGAGAAACTCAAAGAGGAGAAACAAGAAATGGCTGATTCTCCGGGACATGTGTTCCAGGTCATGGGTCATGTCAGTTTTTTTCTGGAAATGTTATATTTTGAGACATTGATTTTCTGCTTCTGCTACTTTTTTAACTTTATTATGAAAAACAGTTGCAAACAACAAAAAATTCACATTCTAAAATTAACCAGACCCCAAGACTGTACAACTCTATGTGCTTTTATTGGGGAGAGAATCTTTGGAACCTTACACCAACTATCATGTTTCAGTCCTGAATATATTTTGTAATAATTATCTTCTACCCTGTTCCCCTAAAAGTGTGACAGAATTAGAACTAGAAAAGCAATTATTTTTATATCCTTTTTCAAAGCTTTTGTTCATTAACTGCATGCAGTCCTATCTCAGCACCTGATATTCACCCTGTTTTTGTTCTCTTAACTGTTCTACTGTGTCACTGGTACAGATTCTCTCCCATTCTGAGGGTGTCTGAATGATCTGCTGATTGTTTCCTTTCATGTACACAAACTTTATTTTCACGTAGTCCCATCTGTTTATACTTGGATTTTGTTCCTGTGCTGTTAGTGTGTTTACTATTCAAAAAGTTATCTATAGGTACAATATTTAAAAGCGTGTTTCCTCATCACAGATTTTCCTTCTGCGACTGGTACAGTCTAATCCTGCATGACACAAACACAGCATCCATAGCAGATAGCCATGTGCAAACAATAATCTGTTTTTGGTTTCATGAATATTGCTTGTAAGAGTATTGTGTAAATCCTGTTTCATAGAGTTAGGACGTTCATTATAGAGTGACTGTTAGAAATCATTATTTGAATAGTGGTCTTTACTCATCCACTTCCAAATTTCCTTAAATCTCCTTATATCCATAAAGAAATATGTCTGGTCAAACTGCGCTTTGTCTTTCAGGGTCTGTTGACATTCTGCGATGTAGCTGTCAACTTCTCCCAGGAGGAGTGGGAATGTCTAGACTCTGCTCAGAGGGCTTTGTATGTTGATGTGATGTTGGAGAATTATAACAACCTGATCTCTGTGGGTGAGCATAGTTTGCTTGTAGAATTCCTCACTCAGGTTTTCTGTGTCCCTACTTTATAGTTGTAGGCACTCTGATAAACTGTCATGGAAATAAGAGAAGACTATGGAAAGTTTGGTAGTAGGAAAAAAACTTTTTTATGATCCCTGAAAAAGAAAAACTTTGTTTTTTTAAGTAAGCCTTTACTCTTAATAGGAATCAGGTTTTCTGAACTGTACTCTTCATGGCTGTTCATTAGTAAGTACAAACACTATGAACCTGGGATTGCATTAAACATTTTTCATCATTATCTGAGGACATAAATATTTAAAAATAAAGATGTGCATTCTAAATATAATCCCAGGGACTAATTACTGATTTCTCTAATATTTGTTTCATCTTCCACAAAGGCTGTCAGTCTGTTTTTGTAAGAATCTATATAATTAAGGTGAAAAAAATATGTCGACTACTGGGAGCTCTATTCAAAATAGTTGCAGACCGACTTAACAGAAAAATTAGAGGCAGTAATTTATCAAATGTTTGATTTGGAACAAGCTCTAGTAATCTGAATTGTATTTTTTGTAGAGAACTATTGGATATGTGATCCTGTCTATCAACATGTGAAGAATGAAAAGGATTCTTGCCAGTGTTGTAATGACCTTGTCAAAATGCTTCATGACCATTCCAAATATGCACTTTATAAAACAAGAGAAGCTACAGAAAACTCTAATACCTACAGGTGCAGCAATCACGTTGATGCCTCTATGAACTCAGCAAACCTAGATAGACATGAAAGCATGCACAGAGAAGAAGAATCTTATAAATCTAAAGACTCTGAGGAGTCTTTAAATTTATATTCCAACATTTCTCAAGATGAGAGCCTGTACACTGCAAAGAGAGAAAACAGACAGGGAGAATATGGTGACAATTTCAACTTAGCATACATTCTTTTGCCCCAAACAATCTACATAGGGAAAAAACTACACCAGTGTGGGCAGTGTGGTAAATTATTCAATTTCCCCTCAAACCTCATTATACATGAGAGAATTCATACTGGAGAGAAACCTTACAAGTGCAATGTTTGTGGCAAATCCTTTACCAATTGCTCAAGTCTTGAAAGACATCAGAGAGTTCATACTGGAGAAAAGCCTTACAAATGTGAGGTATGTGACAAATCCTTTACGGTGATCTCAAATCTTAGAATACATCAGAAAACTCATACTGGGGAGAAACCATACAAATGTAGAGAATGTGACAAATGCTTTACCCAGAGTTCACATCTTAAAAGACATCAGAGAGTTCATACCGGAGAGAAACCTTACAGATGCAAGCTATGTGACAGATCATTTTGTAAGAGCTCAACTCTTCAAGCACATCTGAAAAATCATTCTATGGAGAAAACTTACAGATGCAAAACCTGTGACATATACTTTACCCGGTATTCAAATCTGAAAATACATCAAAGAATTCATCCTAAAGAGAGAACTTACCTTTGTAAGGAATGTGGAAAATATTTCACTAGCAGCTCATATCTTAAAGTACATCAGAAAATTCACAGTGGAGAGAAATCTTACAAATGCAAACACTGTGACAAGTCCTTCACCCAGTGTTCAACTCTTAGAACACATTACAGAGTTCATACTCGAGAAAGAAAGCATATGCAAAGAATGTGAGGTTTGCTTTACTGATTGTTCAACTCTTAGAGCACATCAGAAGATTCATACTGAAGAGAAAAACACTGTTGTAAAGAAGATGACATAGTATTTATATGGCAATACAAATCACATCAGGGGCTGGAGAGATGGCTCAGTGGTTAAGAGCATTGCCTGCTCTTCCAAAGGTCCTGAGTTCAATTTCCGGCAACCACATGGTGGCTCACAACCACCTGTAATGAGGTCTGGTGCTCTTCTGGCCTGCAGACATACACAGAATATTGTGTACATAATAAATAAATTAAAAAAATCACATCAGTATACATGATGGAAACATAAAGGTAAAATTGTAAAAAGCCTTGAAAGAATCTTAAAATCTTAGGAAAATATTAAAGAGTTTATATTAAATTAAAATCCCACAATTCTGTGTGAAAAGCTTTTAAAAATGCCGCGAGGGGTGTACCCCCACACTGAGACAATGGGGATGTTCTCTTATCTTTGGGCTGAGGAAGGAGGGGAACTTGGTTGCTGGAGGGGGAGGGGAATGTTATTTAGACTGATAGAGTGGGATCTTTTGCATTTTGACTGAATGCATTTTTACATTATGATATAGTTACATGCCCTTAGGGGCTAGGGAGTCTAATTTGGTGGTTTGAAAGAAAATGTCCACCATGGTGAGTGGAATTTTAAGGAGGTGTGGGGTGGTTGTGGCCTTGTTGGAGGTAGGGGTCACTGGTTACAGGCTTTGACTTGTCATGTGCAAGCCATGCTCATTGAGATAGTTTACTTCCTTTTGCCTTTGATTTGTTACAGATTAAAGACAGCTGACCTCATTTTTCTTTTTAATTAAACAATGTTAGATTTTGATCACATTCTCAGCTAGAGATTAACTTATTTGGGTGGTTTTTCCTCAAGAACATTGTGAACTACACATTATAAATTGTTTTTGTTGTTCTGAGAATTAATTGACCATAAGATGTTTTGTGATTTGTTAACTCTCTGTTCATAAACATCTACCATTCCCATGAACATAAAAATATCTGCAAAATTCCACTCTTAAATCACTTTCTTGCTTGATATAAAGAAACTACTCTTGCCTTTAATCTGGGCTGTTTTTATTATCCTACTATGGGAGACTGAAAATAAGACCCAGCCATTAATAAATTTTTGCCTTGCAATGTCTTGGCGTTTGCTCCTGGTTTTTGACACTAAAACAGGATCAAAATGTAAAGACTCTTAACCTCCAGTACATTGTCTTCCTGAATGCTGCCTTGCTTCCACCGTGATGATAATGGAGTAAACATCTGAACTGTAACTGAGCCACCCCAATTAAATGTGTTATTCATCTTGAATCCCAGCAGCACTCGGGACACAGTGTTGGAAGACTATGAGTATGAGGCTAGACTGATCACATACTGAGTTCCAGGACTGGTAGGACTACATAAACCCTGTCTCAAAAAGAATCATAAGGATAGAATGTAATATCAAAATTTTGACAAAGTCTTTGTTTTTCCTCTAGTTTTGTTGTACACTGAAAAGGCATGCTTTTGACACCATATAAAAGTAAACCATACCTTATTGTTCATTGGAAGTTCCACCTCCAAATACATTCAATTTGACTATTCCTTTGCCTAGTACTGAAACAGTATACATAGAATTTATCATGAAAGAAAACCCATAATGTTCCAATAAATTTTCATCTTTTATTCACCTTCAAAATCTTCAAACTATAGTCAAACCACACAAATATCAAGACGAGAAACTGTAGGGTTAAGATGCGCATGTGACAACATGTACATGAATTTATTTAGTTTACAAATGACCAAGATCGGGGCTGGAGAGATGGTTCAGTGTTTGTTCTTCCATGGGTCCCTGGTTTCATTCATATCATTTAACATGGTAGCTCCCAACTATGGGACTTGTACCTGAGGATCTGGTGCCTTCTAAATTATACACATAAGCCGGGCAGTGATGGCGCACGCCTTTAATACCAGCACTCGGGAGGCAGAGGCAGGCGGATCTCTGAGTTCGAGGCCAGCCTGGTCTACAAGAGCTAGTTCCAGGACAGGAACCAAAAGCTACGGAGAAATCCTTTCTCAAAAATCCAAAAAAAAAAAAAAAATTATGCACATAATTCATTTATATACTCCATAGACATGCAGGCAAAACACCCATACACATAAAAGTGGGACCATCCCCCAACCACGATGTAATGGTAATAGCCTCATTCTTCCAGAACTGTTTGTTCTCAGTACTTTTTGAACAGCAATTTCAGTGCATTATTTACTGTCAAATGTATGGGGAGGCTTCCTTCACTAAAGTTGATTGTACAAATCTTAATGAGGATGAATTATTCAATAACAGATTAGTAATATGATCATTAACAAAACGTTATGTTCTGCCCTTGAACCAGTAATCTCAACCCATGATCTACCATGTTTGCTGTTTCAGGCAAGAATTCCTTTCTGTGGAACTGGAATCAGTCCTATTGAGATTAAGGCTGATTATGCCCATAAGCAATTAATTGTGCCAGTATTACCACTGCATGCATCTTATGTTGGTTGTTATTGTAGATTGCAGGTTATAGTGGTAAGATCATTGACATCCTTTCCCTGACTGGAGCCCACACAGGACCTTGCAGGGTTACAATAGCCAGCAGAGAGCTTTCCTTCACAAGTTCAAGATGGCTCTCTTGCAACCAAAACTTTGGAGTCTTCAGCACCACCATGTACTTAGTGACAAAAAAGCACTGACAATGACCTGTTTTGCTTGGCTTAACAATGGGGACCAGTAAGTCCTAGGCAGATAGACATTAGCTGCTGGTTCAGAGTTTCATTTAATAGTTCTGGTGTCTGGGAGCAGGACTATTTACCCACGTGGAAACTTCTGTTCAAATTGTAAAATCATATTTACTTACATAAATTACATTTAACTTGTAAGACATATTCCATGAGACTACTTCTTATATCCTTACTATTGATGTACAGACAAATCAACTCTATAAAGAAAAAGGTGGCTCATTGGTTTACCAAATTAGAATTTGTTGTCTTCCCAATTTTGGCTTGTCAATGTTTCCTTATTTATGATAAGTAGATGTTTGTCATTGTTTGCACAGGAATAGTATTACACATCAATTCTCTAATTAGGTCACACTATTTATTCATTAAACATCTAGATTGATTTCAGAAGTTGATTCTTTAGTTCTCTCTCGCACAGCAGTGTATTAACTTCCTTTTCCCACATTTATGCCAACATTAGTTATTTCAAGGCCTATACAAGGACAAAAAAAAAGCCTTTTCTGGAATGAAAAATACTTTGCTCATTGCCTGCTTGCTCTCGCTTTGCTAATACATCCATTTCTTCAGTGGCATTGGAATTTCAGCATGTAGTGTAAACCAGCTGAGACAAGCAGCCTTGTAGACTGATCAACTACTGGATCATTTGGCTTTCTGTTCACAGTCAACCATTGTTGGGTTAGCTGGACAGCAGCCTGTAAGCCATTCTAAAAAATACTCTTTTATTTATCAATATATAGAAGGATATGTAACTATAGATCCAGAGAGAGATTTAGGGGGCGGATACACAGATTTATTTTATAAGTTAGGTTATTCTAGCAAACCCCTACTAATACAGATTTGGGTACCAAAAGTGACTTCTTAAAATACCATAAAGGGCAACAAAGACCTCAGTAATGAAATTGACTGGCTCCAAATATGAATAAAGTATACAGGTTCCTAATTGTGCTCTGGTAGAGAATCTTCCCTTCAGCAGTCATTAGTTGCACAAAATCAAACTGGGACCCTCATTATAAAATGGGCTGTTACTGCATTGAAAAGTTAAGTTTCAGCCTCAGAGGTGTCGTGGTTAATGTGTAACTTGGAATGGGGATGTGGGATAGGATCCTATTGAAGCTGAGAACTTGAAAACTCAGATTCTCAAGGGCTTATCTCAGCTGAGGAAGTAGTACCCTCAGCCCCAACCCCTTAAAACATTGCCCTTTTCATCTTTCACTTAGGAAAGTAATCCTTCAGTATTTGGCAAACCAGGAGTGACTTTCTCTGAAGAATATGCCACTGAAGACTATCGATGTACTTCAAGGTTCACCAATAATTGCCTCTAAGCTTAAAACCAGACTCAAGCAAAGCAGGTTCCTAGAAGGGTGATAGTGTAGTCCATGAACAGCTGTGCTACACTTCTAAACAAATTAATGATTTTGTTAATTCATTCAAGCAGAAGTCTGGTGAATATATGTGCTAATGAATTAATTTTATGGGATAATAGTGGAAGGAACATATAGCTAGATCAGGCAGAATATTTTGATATGGACCCCCTGAATGGAGATGGTTGGCTGAAGCATTTGTCAAAAGATATCCTACTGGGAAAGAGTTGGAGATGTCTGATTTCCCTTGGATTAGTGTTGATGAAGGGCTTTTAAGGCTCAAGAAAATTTCAATAGTAGAGTGGATGTCTTAGGATTTCTCTTACTGTGAAGAGATACCATGACCATGGCAACTCTTGTAAAAGAAAACATTTAATTGAGATGTCAGCTTACAGTTTCAGAGGTTCATTATCATCATGATGGGATCTTGATGTGCAGGTAAACACGATGCTGGAGAAGGAGCTGTTACATGTTGCTATGCAGGCAACAGGAAGTAGACTTTCTCACTGGGTGTGGCTTGAGCATATATGAACTATCCAAGCCCACCTCTACATTGATAACACTTTCTCCAACAAGACCACACCTAGATCAACAATATCACACTTCATAGTAATGCCACTTCCTTTGGAGGCCATTTTCTTTCAAACCATCGCAGTGGGTGTGCTGTGGAAACCAAATCCCACACCAAGGGAAGGCCCAGAAGGCATGCTCTTCACAATTCATATAAAATGCAAACAGATGAGAGGGGCACCAGCACATTTTAAAAGCTTTGTTGCCCCCCCCCCATTTTTTTTATTGTTCCAGGCCTTAGGGTTGGAGATGTTGCTGCTCAATTCAATGAATTAAATACAATAGGTTGCTCTTAAAAATAGGGCCCCTGAGATAGGAGGGACCAGATAGCAACTCTAAATCACCAAAGGCAATGTGGTTGTGGTTATTGTAATAAGCAGCACGGACAAAGCTTAGACAATTATGAACATTTCCGTAATTGCCTAGCCAGTGATGGTTAGCATGGGCAAAATGAATTTTATGGTGGCATGACTCATATGGACTTTTTGGTACTAACTATTAAGTCATGGTGTTTCCAGGCACCAACTAGACAAGAGGCATACTAAATTTGTGTTTGCTTTAAATAAGCAGAAAAATGCTCAAGAATCTTTATTTCCATGTGTTACTCCAGTCTAATAGCCAAGTGGCCCAGAAAGCTGCTCGCTTCATATGGGGTAGGGAATGGGAAAAGGCTCTTCAACAGGTTCAGGCTGCTGTGTTGGCTGGTCTATAACTGGTGTCATAGGATCCAGCAGAACCAAGAGTACTTGATTGGGTGTCAGTGGCAGGTAAGGATGCTGTTTGGTGCCTTTGGCAGGCCCCCAGAAATGAATCACAGATGTAGTGATTAGGTGAGCAGGTTTTTGGCATAGAAGTGAAGGAAGTGGATGATATCAACCACTCCTATGAGCTCCTTAAAGTTCTTGACCTCAGCTATGATGGGCGCTCGAGTGGTGATGACGAAGAGGGCATCCCCAAGATAGGCCTCCTGGTGCTCATCCTTGGTGCCATCTTCATGGAGGGCAACCGTGCTCCTGAGAAGAAGATCTGGAACATGCTGAATACGGTTGGCATATTTCCTGACCAGCATGATTTCATCTGTGGGAATCCCAGAAAGTTCATCACTGAAGAATTGGTTTCCGAGAAGTACCTGGAATACCAGCTGGTACCCGGCAGTGATCCTCCATGCTATGAGTTCCTGTGGGGCCCAAGGGCCCGCGCTGAAACCAGCAAGATGAAAGTCCTGCAGTTTTTCTCCAAGATTGTCCGGAGCAGCCCCACGGCCTTCACAGCTCTGTATAGGGAAGCCTTGAAGGATGAAGAGGAGAGAGCCCAGACCGCCCTTGCCTCCGTGTCCAGTCCTGTTGCCCCGGAAGACTCAGGTTCCGCGGACAAGCCCA
This sequence comes from Alexandromys fortis, assembly GCF_014885135.2. NCBI lineage: Eukaryota > Metazoa > Chordata > Mammalia > Rodentia > Cricetidae > Alexandromys > Alexandromys fortis. The sequence continues at coordinate 588,395 of NW_026068251.1, read as the reverse complement.
GCAGCTTCTCCCGCTCTGAGTAAATTGAGGCTGCTTTTTCACACTGATTAAAGACAACAGTCAGGTATTCGAGTAGAAGAAAGTTCGGGTTCTTTTTCTTTTTGTTCCGTCTTAAAGGGTTTATTAGCTTCAGAGTCTCCATTCATTAACTGTGGCTCCCACGTTTGTTTCAGAAGAAGTTCGCTGCTGTGAAAAGCGTGTTGAGGACATTCTCAGCTTTGAGGTCTAGAGGAAGATCAAAGAGCATTGCAACAGAGCTTTCCTTGGACGTGTGAAAGATCTAAAAAAATGACAGATTCTGTTGTTCTTGTAGTCTGTTTTGTGAAGCTAAACATGTTCACCTCTTACTTGGTTGATTTACTGAACAATGTATGTGCAGTTAAAGGTTAATAAAGGGCACTGCCCTGTTTTCCAAAAAAAAAAAAAAAATCCATTTTGGCTCTTCATATACACTTTCGTTTGGGGTGCCTTTGGAGCCTCTGTGACCAATAAATGCTAGGCAGAGCCATAGACAGAATGATCTAACTGACTTTTTAGGTCTGGGACCACATACCGTGCTTATTTCCTGCATCTGGGACAGCAAAAGTCTCCGCTTTCACCATTGCATTTAAACAAAATTGCATTTTATCTTAAAAGCACCTTTAGCATGAGTTGCAAAAGAAAAAACTTGTTTTTGAGTTAGTAAAATGACCATCTAGTGACTAAAGTAGTATAGGGCGGAATAAACTCTGCGCTGGGCTGTTAGCGATGTGCTAACATTCTGGAGACACTTTTTTTTTTTTTTTTTTCAAAATCCATGTTCCTAAAAATGCCTCTTCCCAAGGCACAATTGGAGTGTTTGGTTTTGGCTTGTCTGTGTTGACGATGGGACCCTGACATCTGAATTTAGTCTTTTAGAGTTAAGTCTGTAACCCGGGACGCTGTTAGTCAAGTCAAGGTTAGGCTGCCCATCGTTTATTTGGAGGGTTCAGAACGCCGTGTGGGGGTCAGATATTGGGGTGCAGCGTCCTAGTAGATCCAGTTTTGGTCTAGTCAGGCAGCAAGCATTGGGAAGCTGTGCAGAGCAGGTCCAAGGCAATCTGACAGCTGGAGCTTGTGGAAGGCGAGAGTGGGAGGGACGGTTCAGTGTGGCTGGAATGCTCACCTTGAAACAGAGGTTAACCTTTGTTTAGGTGGGTGTAGAGGAAGCTTGGAGAACGCGAAGGATTAAAGGAAAGAAGCTAAAACACCCAGTGAGTGAGTCCAGGAAAGTTGAACAGATGCGTCAAACTCAGAAGTATCGAGTACCCATTCTCTCTTGTTGCTAGGGGGCCTGCACAGTGGGGAATCCCGTTGTGCAGACCTGGATACAGAGGACATTGTGGCGTGGCGTGGGGGCACGAACCCCCCCCTCCGCCCCCGAGTTTCAATCGCCACATGGGACAGCCTGGGAAAGTCACCAGTCGGCGGCGCTGCGGTGGTGGAATCACAGACCGGCTGTGCTGGAACCTCTAAGGTCAGAGGAGCTGCAGGACGGGGACCCAGAAGAAAAGGGACCAGGGGTTTGATCAGTTTCTCTGCTGTTTATAAAGATGTCGGCTCTCAAATTCTGCTGTGGATGTCTTACCTTTGTTGTAAAATTTAGATCATGTGAAATGGACTAATCCCTTTTTTCATTGACCTTATGATTGCCAAAATATTCTTATAAAAATACTCTTGTAGAATATTTAAATTTATCTGTTGATATTTGCTGACATAGTTCTCATTGGTGTGTTGGAAAAAAAAAACTTTTCACATTTACAATCATCCACTCGAACTTCTGTGTTCCTTACTCCAGAGTGTCGCATAGAACTGGGAACTTGGCATTTCTGGAGAGCTTTTAGATATTAGTCTTGAAAGGAATGCCCTCAATATTAATTGAATCCACACATAAATGTATATGTAGTGCGTTTCACAGGTATGGTTTTAAACAAACATTTAAAAGTAAATTTTTTATCCACCATTAATTTTCCATCTGAGACATATACACTCTGTGATGTAAATAGAGCATTCTGAAAAGTGCCTTTGGTAAGACTAGTGACAAACCCTTTAACCCCAGCACTGGGGAGGCTTACACAGGTGGATCTCAGTGAGTTGGAGGCCGATTTGATCTATATGACGAGTTCCAGGACAGAGCTACATAGTGAAACCCTGGCTCAACAATCCATAAAATAAAAACAAAAACAAAATGAAAGAAGAGAAAAAGAGAAAAATGTATCTTCTTGTGCTGAGTTCCTAATGTTGGAATTTAGAGCCTGGAAAGTCACAGTCTGGAGTTGGAGAGTATCATGTCACAGTATTTTTATGGTTAGAAAGGACATAATAAAGCCAAGGGGCAATAGTGTCACATGTTTTAAATCCCAGCACTCTGGAGTTCCTTGCCAGCCTGGTCTCCAGAGTGAGTTTA
>NW_026068251.1:551800-582505 GCF_014885135.2 Alexandromys fortis | reverse complement strand
ATGCTATTAACCACTGAGCCATCTCTCCAGCCCTTATCTGTCCTTCTTTATAATTAAAATTTTCCCCTGTGTCTCCATTTCTTCTTTTACATTATGTTGTTTCCATAAACATATATTAGTGGCTAGATTCCTTTTTTTTAAATTAATTTATTTATTATGTATACAATGTTCTGCCTGCATGTATGTCTGCGGCCAGAAGAGGGCACTAGATCTCATTGCAGATGGTTGTGAGCCACCAAGTGGTTGCTGGGAATAGAACTCAGGACCTCTGGAAGAACAGACAGTGTTTTTAACCTCTGAGCCATCTCTCCAGCGCAGTGGCTAGATTCTTTACATGGGGGAAAATGATTTCTTCTTTCTGACACTGTATGACCTCAGTTAATATTTCTTATTCTAAGTCCAAACATTCTTCTGCAAGTTTATCTTACACTTTTCTTTTCTTCTGATTAAGATTATATTTTGTATATTGAAGCATTAATCTAATTACTCTTTATCAAAAAATCCAGAGTCAAATATTGGGTAAGACCCTGAAAAAGTAGCAGCCACCAGTAGCTTCCTACCTCTTCAGTTCCTTCATACAAAAGGACCGAGATGCTATCTCTGCCTTACCTTACCACTTCCTGTCTCTGTCTCTGTCTCTCTCTGTCTCTCTGTCTCTGTCTCTCTCTGTCTCTCTGTCTCTGTCTCTGTCTCTCTCTCTCTCTCTCTCTCTCTCTCTCTCTTCCCAGTCCTCCAAACCTCTATGGTTATCTAGTGGATAGCTGTGCCCTCTGACTTCAAGCAAGATTTATTTGTCATAACAATCAAAATAGCACACAACAATATATGTACCATTTTTATTGTCCATTCATCTGTTCACAGACAATCAGGTTGAGTCCAACGATTGGCTTTGCTGAATAAGCAGCAATAAACATAGGGTGTAAATATCTCAATAGTGGGGTGTGGAGTTCCCTGGGTTTATGTTCAGGAGTAAAGGGGCAATACAATAGTTCCTTCTATTTTGTTCTTTTGAGAGGGTCTCACCATGTAGCTATGTGTGTCCTGGAACTCACTATGTACAGCAGGCTGGTCTCAAACTTACTGAGATTGGCCTGTCTCTGCCTCTTGAATGCCGGTATTTGAGGCCTGTGCCACCGAGTCTGGCAAAGACACTTTTCAGAATGCTGTGGTTACATCAGATAAAAATTTAACGATAAAAAGTTTGCTTTTAAATGTTAATGCTTACAACCATACTGTGGAGCTTGAAAATAAATATTTTCAGATTCTACCAAATCTGCAAGAATTCCTTTGAGGACTACTATCTAAAAGTTCTCCGGGGATGTGGGCTCCTCAGGTCCAGGTACCATGCTACTGAATATATAAATGGTTTAACAGGGAAATTAGCATAGATGAATGCGAGTTTCAAGAGTTTTGTGCTTTCCACCATAACAAAGGGAATCGAGTTTGCAAAATCAATCATTCTACTAGAGTTTTGTTGTTGTTGTTGTTTGTTTTTCAAGGCAGGGTTTCTGTGTAGCTTTGTAGCCTGTCCTGGAACTAGCTCTTGTAGCTCAGGCTGGCCTCATACCTCTGCCTCCCGAGTGCTGGGATTAAAGATGTTCTCTACCACCGCCTGGCTAGAGTATAGCATAATTTCCTGGAGCATGAAGCATTCCAAATTTTAACAACTTAAAATAAATAATGTAAACAAAACTATAAATAGCAATGACACTGGAGAAGTAACAAGATGCCCCCTGAAGATAACTCCATTAGCCAGATTGACAGGATTCTGTCAAAACTTCAAAGAACTGACATCAAATCTTCTTCAAATACTTGACACAAAAAGCAATACTTCTGACACTTGGTATTTCCTGATATTAAATCAGATACTGACACAACCAAAAAGAATTTAGAGACTGATGTGAACACTTAAAAAATTATTGTTAAGTATTTCACACAACACATACAGTGTGTGCCTCTGTGTTGTGTGTGCCTCAAATACTCACTTTCACCTTCTACATCTCGACTGTCCTGCACCACAAAACTCTCTATTGTGTTGATCTCTATTAATTTTTCCTGGATTTTCTTTGATTAACCAGGGCCATCTCTGAGACTGTAGATTTGGAGCTATGTGTTGGGGCCTGATGGGCTCATCAGAGGACTAGAGCTAAAAGCAGTGATTCTTCTAACAATCCCTTCATAGCCAACATCTGACTTTTTCAGACACCTATTTCTCTTGAAAATCCAAGTTCCTGAAATGTCTCTCCGCAAGGCACAGTTGCAGTATTTTGTTTTGGTTTGTCATGTTTGTGTTGGGGATGGGAATCTGGCATCTGAATTAAACCTATTATTATTTGGTTAAGTATATAGCCCGGGAGGCTGGTAGTCACGTAGAGGTTAGGCTGCTTGTCATGTATCCGAAAGGTTCAGAACTCACTGGGGGTCAGACACCGGGGTCCAGCGTTCTTCTAGATCACTTCTGCTCTAGGCTGGCAGCAAGCATGTGGGGAGGCTGTGCAGAGCTGGTCCAGGGCAGCCTGACAGCTGGAGCTGTGTGAAAGGCGGCCTGAGACAGAGAGGCAGGGACCGGTTCGTTGGGGCGGAGACACTTAACAGGAAACTGAGCTTGGAAAGAAGAGGCACCCTAATTTAGGTGTAGAAGAAGAGTCCAGAGTGGGAGGAGTTAGAGGAGTGAAGTGAAGGAAAGCTGAGCACTCCTTGGGAGAGGCCAGGGAAGTTGTACGGAGGAGCCAAAGCCGGAAGTACCCAATTCCCATTCCCTGACGGTGCTCTTGGGCCTGCACTGTGCGCAATCCCGTGGTGCAAAAATCCTGGGAGTTGCGGGGACGCGAAAACTCCCTGGAGCCGCAGTCGCCGCGGGGCGGCCTGGGAAAGTCAGCAGCGCTGTGGCGGGAACCGCAGCCCAGCGGCCCTGGAACCTCCCAGGTCAGAGGAGCTGAGGGGCTGGGACGCAGGAGGGAAGGGACCTGGGGTGAGAGCTGTTTCTCTGCTGTTCAGAAGGAAACGGGCTCTGAAATTCAACTTCTGCTGTGAATGTCTTTCCCTTTGTGTATTTTAGATCATATGGAATAAGCCTGATTTTTTTCAGTTGATCTTCTGATTGCCAGAATATTCTTATAAAAATAATATAGTAGAACATTTGATTTCAGTTCTTGATATTTGCAAACGCGGTTCTTTTTGCTGTGGTGGAAACGACAAAGCTCTTCAAAATTACCATTCTCATCCATGCTAACTTCCGCGTTACACCTGGGGACTTGAGGAAATAGCATCCCTGGAGAGCTTTTTAGATATTAGTTATGAAAGGAATGGCTGCGGATTTAATTGACTAAAGATAAGATGTTCTGCCAAATAATTAGAAAATGTTCGGCCAAGTTCCTATTTAACAAAAGTTCGTCTGGAAGTCCACTAACAGGTGAAAACCCCCTTGCCCTGCAGTTTTGGGGAATGTATAAGCCCCACTTTTTCCTGAGTTCAATGCTATATTTTCAAACCCTGCTTTAGGGAGATAACCCTGTCTGACAGAAAATAAAACTTGCTTAATTTGACCAAAGAATTTCATTCGGTAGGATTATACTGCATATAGAAACCTTTCTCAAAAAAAAAAAAAGGCATTATAGTATAGAATGATTTATAAAAAGCATCTTTTCAATAATTATGATCATGTACATCAGAATTATGATCATTAACGTCAGAAAAGATGTCTGCAATAGTTTTTTGTCTCCTCGGTTCAAGAAAAGCATTGTTCATGGACACATGACCAAGCTGTTAGTTTTTGGTTCTTGTGTTTGCTGTGTTTGAGACCTGAACTCACTGTGTTTCTCTGGCCCAGAACTCACCATGTAGATCCGGCTGGAATAGAAAACAGAGAGTTCCACCCACGTTTCTCCCAAGTGCTAGGATTAAACATGTGGACAAACAGGACAATTCAAAGTGTTGTTTGTTATTCTGTAGTCTGTTGATGATCAATGGTGTAACTGTGGACATCTCCCAGGAAGAGGGGCAATGCCTGGATTCTGCTCAGAGGGCTTTGTACAGAAACTGAATGTTGCAGAATTGCAGTAGTCCAGTTTCTGTGGGTAAGACTAGATTGCTTGCTCCTCCTGTGTGTGAATGAGTCTCACATCTCGAACAAAATAAAAAATCAATGTCATCTCTTCTTGTGTATGCCCCTTTAGGAGGTATAAAACTTCTGTCATTTTTGGTCCATGATAAATTCAGAACCTCAACAATGTAAAATATTCTGATCCCTAACATCCAGTTCCATTTCTCCCCTGAATTGTGAATTCAAGTGTGATTCGTGTTATAATAACAGAATTCTTTCTAAATGACATCAGTATTCTGACCCTGCAGGACAATTGGGGAATCATTTCTGAATCTTCTCTTCATCTACTGAGCACAGTACTGTGTTAGAAATCCAGGTGCTTCCTGAAGAATCTCTTTCTCATGTGCAGGGCTCACTGAGCACACGGACCTTGTTCTCTGTGGAACAGAACAAAGAGGCCAGGAAGATGGCGAGAGAGCAGACAGTAGCTATGGATCCAGGTATGGTAGAGGGATTGGTGAAGGGAATCAAGTGGAAGTGGGATAGGAAATCAGTTTTGCCATGAGTGTTTTGCTACATGTATGACTGTATATCACGTGCATTCTAGAATTGTATGTGTGGACTGATGGGAGCCGCCCTCTGGGGTCTGAGAATGGAATCTGGGTCTCTAAAGCAGTCACAGACGTTCATACCCATTGAGCCATCTGTCTAGTCCTATTAAGTTTTACTTATGTGAGTATCAATAATAGAAAATGGTATAAAACCCTTGTAGACATTTTTATGTAGGTGATGTAAAATCTTGGCTTTACATAGGCATTTATTATTTCTTAGTAACTTTTTCTTTCATTGTTTTTAAAATACAACCTACTCAGTCTGTATGTTTTCAGGGATGAACATTTGGTATTGGATAACCATATGGTGCACACTTCTCTATTTCTCCAGTTCTCAGAATTCCCTAGTGTTTGACTAGGGTTGAGGCCTCGTGAGCTTCCTCCCTTCCATGTTAGCATGTCTCTTGGTGTTGGCCTTGTTCTGCCCATGTTTAGGCAGCCCTGTTTGTAAGATTTTATGCATGTAGCTTCTCTGACATTTCTAGGGGAAACAATCTCAGCAAAGATCCTGTTCCTAGTTCCACCCCCAAGCCCCAAGCCAGCTCCCTTCTCAGTGATCCCCGAGCCTGAGGTTCAGGTGTTGTGTTGCTTACGTGTCAGTGGGATGGATCATCACAAGTCTGCGTTTTTACTGATTGTGGTTTTCTGTACTAATCTGCATGTGTTATGAAAAGAATTTTCCTTGATGAGGAGCAAGGACTACATTTATCTGTTAGAATAAATTTTTAGAATGCATTTTTAGGGATTAGGCCAGTTTGGTAAAGTGATAGTTGTCGATTTTCTTTGCAAGATTCTTGACTTAGGGAAACTGGCTAGGTTTCCAATACCAGGCATGTTTTCCTTCTTGTTGCGGTCTTAAGTCCACTCAGAAGCTGTCGGTTACCTCCAGGGTATGTGTGTATGTGTGTGTGCCACTCTTGCACCCTTAGGGCTATCATGCAGTGTGGTTCATAGGTGTTATGGGTGGGACTGTTGGCTGGCTTCCTCCTTTGGATGTATGTTGCCTGCTGGAACCTTGAAAGGCTAGTCCCCAGGCAGGAAGCTTTAAGGTCATATTCATCTTGAGTCCTCTACGATTTGTGTTTGAAGTGTGTGGCTTCTTCAGTACTAGGGACTCCACTTCTACCTATGGGAGGCAGCCATGGGCAATAGCAATATTCTGTAATATTTGGAAGTCTCTTAGAAAACTGTGACCAACAACTTCAAAGCAGGTTTCTTACACCTGGTGTCGGTCATTTTGTTAGAAATTCTATGACTCTAGTGAGGAGCAGCATCATTGCAGTTGGGAAATTTTCATTTACTCTCTAAATGTATATGCTTACAGAGACCTATATGTTTTATAGGCTTTTTTCATGGATAGATAATAGTCAAGGAATAGATGGATTCCTTATGACTTTTTCAGCCATTCTTACTGTTATTTTACCTTCTTTCTTCAGTGTTTATATCTGCCCCTTCTCCATAATTAAATCCCTCCCTGTTTTTTCATTTCCCCCTTTAGATCATTTGTTCTCTGTTATCCCCCTTGCTTTTACTCCCCCACACCCTGCCGTGCTCTCCTTTTACTTTTCTGGTTACTGAACTCACTCCAGGTTGTGGACTCACATCTGAAGATTGGGAGCTAGGAACTTCCTATGAGAGAGAACAACTATTGTCTGTCTTTCTGTGTCTGGGTTATGTCACTCAGTATGATCTTTTCTAGGCCATCCACTTAGCTGCAAAGCTCATGACTTCAGTTGTCTTTACAGCTGAATCATGTTCCATAGCGTATGTGTACCACATTTTCATTGTCCATTTGTCAGTTGAAGCTAAAGCTTGTTTCCCTTTTGTAGCTTTTATGAGTAGAGCGGCAAAGAACATGGATAAGCAAGTATCTGTGAAGTGGTATGTCAAGTCCTATGAGCGTACACCACAGAATAGGACATCTGGGTCATGTGCTAGATTTATTTAACTTGAGGAATTTTTTTATTTAATTGAAAATTCTTTATATTGATTTCCAAAGTGGCCAGAATTTTATTCGAAAGTTTTTTTTAAATATTTTTTTAATATTTATTTATTTATTATGTATACAATATTCTGTCTGTGTGTATGCCTGCAGGCCAGAAGAGGGCACCAGACCCCATTACAGATGGTTGTGAGCCACCATGTGGTTGCTGGGAATTGAACTCAGGACCTTTGGAAGAGCAGGCAATGCTCTTAACCTCTGAGCCATCTCTTCAGCCCTGGAAAGCTTTTTTTTTGTTTGTCTTTGATGTTGATGCTGGCTGGATTTCTTGGGAATATTCTTCTTCCTTCCCTGTGATTAATAGTGATGTGCTGTCTTCCCGATGGATGATTACTTCCCAGCTCTCCTGTATTTATCTATCCTTCACATGAAATTTATGACTTCTCATGTTCTAATAGATGTATAAATCCCCTTTTCTTTTATGTATATGTTTCCTCAAAATTAATATGTGTCATGTATCTTTAGTGAAATCAATTGTGTTAATTTGGGACTATCTTGAAATGCACTTACGTCTCCATGAATTTTAAGAGAGTATTTTTCCAGTTGTAACAGTATGGTTGGTGGTGATTTTCTTACCGGGCTTTAGATGTATTTACATGTTCTTCTGGCATTGGGATCACTGACTAGGAACCTGCTATATTGTGTTGCATGGGTCCTTATGTGGATTGACATCATTCTTTATCAGCTTTCAATATTAATTTTTGCTTTTTCTTTTGGACGCCTCTATATAACAGGGCAACAAGCCATCTATTCATTGTTCCTGAAAGAGAAACTTAAAAAAGAAAAAGAGAAAGAAATGGTTGATTCTCCAGGAAGGATGTCCCAGGTCAGTGCTCATGTCTACTATTGCTACAGAAATGTTATATTTTGAGACATTGAAAGCATTTAATTTTTGTTTTTGATTTTTTAAAAACTGTTATAAAAACATTGCAAGCAAACAACAAAAAGTAACCAGACCCAAAGATTATATAACTCAATGTAATTTTATATAATTAGAGTTATCATTGGGAACAGGAGCTTTGGAGCCTTTGGAGTCATGGAATTTTATATTTTCACTATCAAATATATTTTGTTGTAATTATGTACCATCCACCCCCCCCCCAAAAAAAACAGTGACAGAATTAGAACTAGAAAAGCACCTAGCTTTATATCCTTTTTCATGACTGGTGTTAATTATCTGCATTCAGTCCTTCCTCAACCCCTGATATTTAATCTTTCTTATCTTCTTCATGTTCTACTATACCCACACGTACTATTTAATTCTACATATGATGGAAAACATGTTTTTGTTCTTTCTGAAATTGTGTGGCCTTATTATATATTTTAAATCCAACCACATCACTGCAAATTTTTGTTACTTTTTTGTCCTCATGTGAATGGCATTTCATTTTATATGTATGCCATTTTTGTTACCCTTTTGTCTGTCATTAGATGGTTAGGGTGATTACAGTACTTTGCTGTGGTGAATAAAGCAGCAATAAACATGGGGTGTGAGGTATAAATTCTCTGTATTGGGGTGCAGAATTTCCTTGGCATATGCCTAGGAATGAAAGAGTTGTTCATGCATTAGTTCTATCTTTAATATTTTTCAATAATCTCCCAACTGATTCCTATAATGGCTGTTTTACTTTGCAGCATACACACACAGACACACACACACACACACACACACACACACACCATCAGTGAATAAAGGTATCTTTCTTCATCCTCTCTAACATTTGTTGTTAGATTGGTTGATGTCATTCTGCCTGGGGTGAGGTGGTATGTCAAAGTAGTTTTAGTTTGCATTTCCATGATGACATCTTAGGAATTTTGAACACTTTTTGCAATATTTGTTGGCCATTTGTGTTTATGTCTTAGCAAAGTGTCTACTCAGCTCATTTGCCCATTCACTGATTATCAGTTTTATTCCATTGCTTTTAATCTCTAAAATTGTTTGTAAATTCTAAGTATGAGCCCCTTTCCAAAGTGTCTCTGGTACAGATTCTCTCCCATTCTGTGGGTATCTGTGTGCTCTGCTCATTATTTCCTTTGATAAACAAACATTTTATATCCATGTAGTCCAATCTGTTGATACTTGGGATAAGTTCCTGTGATGTTGGTGTTTTTGCTATTCAAAAAGTTCTTCCCCATCCTATATCCTGAAAGATATCTCTATGTTTTTTACATTTCTGTGTTTCTGCTCTTAAAAATTATTTTGGACCATTGTAGCATAGTACACTGTAACATTTACAGGTACAGCATTTAAAATCACATCTCCTCATTACAGATTTTCCTTCTGAGACATGTATGCTGTGATCCTGTGGGACATAAAGCACAGCATCCATAACAGATAGACAACAATGTCCAGACCTTAAATGTGTGTCTTGTTTCCTGTACACTGGCTATGAAACTATTGTGTCATCCTGTTCTCACAGATAGTAAAGCCTTTATACAATGTGACTATATTAGAAATCATCTTTTTGTATAATTGCCTTTGCTCATCTACATCCCTAATTTCATTAAGTCTTTTTACATCCAGGAAAGCACTCTGTCTGGGATCATGTGATCAAACTGTACTTTTTTGTTTCAGTGTCTATTAGCATTCTGGGATGTAGCTGTAGACTTCTCCCAGGAGGAGTGGGAATGCCTGAACTCTGTGCAGAGAACTTTGTACATTGATGTGATGCTGGAGAATTACAGCAACCTGGTCTCTGTGGGTGAGAACATTTTGATTGTAGAATTCCTAAGACATCCTTTAAATGTACCAACTTTATAGGTTGTAAACTATTAAACTGTCTTGAAAATAACAGGAGACAGAGAAAGCTTGGTAGAAGAGAACTTTTTCTTGGTATTTGTCGTTTTAATTTTCCAAACCTTCATTTGGGCTCCAAGATGCATTCAGAAACTCAGCAGCATATAATGTTTCCACCATGTCTTCCTTTTCATTTTTTTTCCTTTTATTGAAGTAAGACTCTTTGCTTATTCATTGTCTCAGAGATTCTTTTGCTGTGAAGAGACACCATGAGCACAGCAACTCTTATAAAGGAAAGCACTTAATTGAGTTGGAATCGTATAGTTTCAGAAGTTTAGTCCATTATCATCATGGCCAGGGAACATGTAGACTAACAGTATGGTAGCATGAAGGCACACGTGATGCTAGAGAGGTAGCCGAGAATCATACACTTTGCAGGCAACAGGAAATAAATGTTTCACTGGGCTTGGTTTGAGACTTCAAAGCCTGCCCCACAGTGACACACTTCCTCCAACAAGTCATGTCCACTCCAACAAGGGCACATCTCCCAAGACCATTACTCCCTATTGGAAGGCATTTTCTTTCAAACCACCACATTCCACTCGTTGGCCCCCATAGTCTTATAGCCATATTATAATTCAAAAATGGATTTAGGGGCTGGAGAGATGGCTCAGAGGTTGAGAACACTGACTGCTCTTCCAGAGGTCCTGAGTTCAATTCCCGGCAACCACATGGTGGCTTACAACCATCTGTAGTGAGGTCTGGCACCCTCTTCTGGCCTGCAGGTGTACATGCAGACAGAACACTGTATACATAATAAATAAATTTAAAAAAATGGATTCAGTTCGATTTAAAAAGTCCTAATAGTCTGTAACAATCTCAAACTTACTTAAAAGTCTAAAATTCAAAGTTTCTTTTGAGATTTATGCAATCTCTTAATTGTAACCCTTTATAAAATCAAAGTTTAAAAAACATCACATATTTCCAACAGGTAATGGCACAGGATATGTTGGGAAGGGATCATAGCAAGGAAATACTGGACTAAGGCAAGACTGTAATCCAGCTTGGCATAATCTCCATGTTTGATGTCAAAACACTCTTCCGATATCCAACTCCTTTCAACTGTGTTGAATACAACATACTTCTTTCTGTTGGACTGGTTCCACTCCCTGTTAGTAGCTTTCTTGGGCAGGTATCTCAAGGGTATGGCATCTCTAACATCTTAGGTTCTCCAAGGCAATCCAAGGTTCAAGCAAGGCCTCTCTTTGCCTCCATTCATGGACACCCCTGACACATGCCTTAGCAGCTTTCCTTAGTCTCAGGGGCAAATTCCATAGCCACTTTCTTCTATGCTTAACTCCAGAACTATGAGCCCGAAACTGACAAGTTCTGCTGCTTACTGGGGCTGGAACATGGATCTCTTGCTCAATTACATCTTTTTTGATGGTTTTCTTCTCTACATAAGCTTGTCTCTTCTGGAATTTGCTTTGTAGATCATGCTGGCCTCAAACTCAGCGATCCACCAGCCTTTGTCTTCCCAGTGCTTGTCTTTTTTTTTTTTTTTTTTTTTTTTTTTTTNGAGACAGTGTTTCTCAGTGGCTTTGGAGCCTGTCCTGGAACTAACTCTGTAGACCAGGCTGGTCTCGAACTCACTGAGATCCGCCTGCCTCTGCTTCCCGAGTGCTGGGATTAAAGGCATGCGCCACCATCGCCCGGGTCCCAGTGCATGTCTTAAGTATGTGCACCACTACATTGGCTCTAAGCTTTTCTTCAGTTTCTTTTTACAAGTTCAAAACTTAGCTACGGCAGATCTTGCCCTGAGGCCAACACTCCCTTTATTCCATTTGTTAATGTTTATCTCCACGAACATAGGGATTTAGTGCCATTCTACTTCCTAGTGCTCCTTATCCCCTCAAATTTTACATTTTATTTCTCCATTTCTTTATAAATCTTTACTAGAGTTAACACTGATAACCACATGACAGAAGACTCTATACCTGACTCTTTTGAAATTTTCTCTACAAATAGAATTAATATAAAACCCCTCACTTTAGCCTCAGGCAGACTCTTTGGACAAAGGCAAAAAGCAGCCACTTTGTTCACCAAAATATCACAAGAACAATCTCTAGACAATACTCCTCTGAAATCTCTTTTGCCAGCTCCCACAGTTCATCAAATCATGCTCAGCACCCCTCTCTTCCATGCTACTACTGTTATGTCCCATTAAGCAATACTTAAAGCTTCCAATTGCTTTTCAAACCGAAAGTACCAAATTCCAAATTCCTCACAACAAAAACATGGTCAGGCCTATCATAGCAATACCCCACTCCTAGTACCAACCTCTGTCTTAGTTGTCTGAGTTAAGGTTTCTAGTTCTCTGAAAAGATACCGTGACCATGGCAACTTATTAAGGAAAGTATTTAACTGAGGTGTTGACTTACAGTTTCAGAAGTTTAGTCTATTATCATCCTTGCTGGGGTCCATGATCACTGGGAGCACGGCAACATACAGACAGCCACAGTGCTGGAGAGGTGACTGAGAATTCTTTACTTTGCAGAAAACAGGAAGTGAACTGTCTCACTAGGCATGGCTTGAGCATATATGATACCTCAAAACCCACCCCACAGTGACACACTTCCTCCCACAAGGCCACACCTACTCCAATAAGGCCACACATCCTAATAGCACCACTCGCTATGGGTGTCGTTTTCTTTCAAACCACAACATATCCTGATTATACTTTTCCTTCCCTCTACCACTCAGTTTCTCACCATATACCCTCCCCTCAATATCCACTCCTCTTCTTTCACCAGGAAAAAAATCAGGCTTCTAAGAGATAACAGCCAAGCATGACAAAGTAAAATTTAAAAAGATAAAGTAAAAACCATCATACTGAAGTTAAACAAGGTAACCCAACAGAAAGATAAGAATCCTAAGAAAAGGCACAAGAATCAGAGACCCTTTTGTTCTCACACTCAGTAGTCCCATTATAAGACTAAGCTTAAAGCTGTAATATGTAAGAAGAGGACCTAGTGCAGACCTATGTAGGCCTTGTGCCTGCTACTTTAGTCTTTGTGAGTTCACTTGCACTTGGCTAAATTGATTTGAGGGTCTTATTCTGCTGGTGTTCTCCATCCATCTAGCTCTTATATTCTTTTCACCTCTTCTGCATGGTTCCCTGAACTCTGAGGGGAGGGAGTTGATGGAGCTATCCCATGTAGACTCTCTACATATTCTCTGGCTGTAGGTTCTGCATCTGTTCCCATCTGCTGCTGGAGAAAATTTCTCTAATGATGACTGAATATATCATGAGTATAGCACAATATCATTAAGATTCACTTTATTGATACTTTTTTTTAGACCAGTAGTGTTTGATATTACCCTCAGTCTCTGTGTTATCTAGTCTCTGCCCTTAGTTACCAAAACAGTGTCCATTATAGGTTATGGATTGGACCTTAAGTCAAATAAAACATTTATTGACTACTTCCACAATTTCTGTATCTGTATTTTCCTAGCATATCTTTTAGCAGGACAGATTGTAGTTCATACATTTTGTGGGAGATTTCAGCCATATCATAAAGCTCCATGTCCATCATTGAATTTTACATTGTTTTAATTATGAGAAATACTAAAGATATGCAACTTAAAATTTTCCCTACGTATGCCGAATACTCTGACAGAAAATAGAAATTGCAAAAATCATTTCTAGATTCCTCTACTTTTTGTTTTCTTTATATACTAAGCCCGGTACCATGTTAAACATCTGTATTCTTCTTTAAAATTCTTTCATGGGTCATGAGCTACTTTACAGTACATATGGATTATTGTATACAAGGTAGGGTGGTTACCAGCCCCGAGCAAATGAGATTGCCCTGGAATGTGGAGAGAAGGTAGCCACAACTAGGGTGGGCTAGTGAATGAGTGGGAAAACCGTGATGGCTTCAAGTTAAAGAAAAAGCAAGAGCTGAGAATATTTTTGCAATATTTAATTCCACTTGAAAGGATTCCTGATAACTGAACTTATTAGTGTCTTGGCCCCAGCATGTATACTGCCTGTTGTATCTGTTAGAAGGCATTGTGCCTTTTACACCTGAGTTATGATGACTTAATACTAGTATAAAATATGATTTTATTTGAATGTACTTATTTCAAATTGGAATAATTTTACAAATTCTAAGTCTAACATTAGTCCATGAAGTAGGATTATTCTGTAATTGCCTTCCTTGCATGTATGTCTTCACATTGCATCTTTCATTTTATTCCCAGTGGAGAAAACACAAACACTTTTGGGAAATATTCTCAGGAGTCGGTGTACAGAGTAGACTTGAGAACAACCCTATGAGGAAAGTTAAGAAACACAGCAGTGTGTGGAGCTCGGACAGTGGAGGATAGAGATTAGCAATAGCTGCTCTTAAAAGCCTTGTCACAAATGATTTAGAACATCTGCTGTCTAGGAGAATCGTTGCTTTGCACCCATCACATTTGAAGACTCTAATGTGTTTTCTAGAGAAAGCAATAAACTCTGTGATGCTTTCTTTGAGTAAACCTTTGATCTGAAGAGGAATTCTGAACTGTAGTCTTTCCATTGCTCTTCATGAGTATGTACAAATATGGTAAACCTGGGATTGGATTAAACTCGTTTTTCACCAATGTCTGAGGAAATGCATATTTAAAAATAGAGATGTGCATTCTAAATATAATCAGTCAGTAAGCTCCATGTCAAGGACTAATGACCGATTCCTCAAATATTTGTTTCATCTTCCATGAAGGCTGTCACTCTCTTTTTGTAAAAATTCATATAATTGTAGTGAAAAAAAAATATGTTGACTACTGGGAGTTTTATTTGAAATATATGTAAGTTGACTTATCTAACAGAAAACTTAGAGATTGTCATTTATCAAATGTTAAATCTTGGAACAAGCCTTAGTAATCTTTATCATTTTCTAGAGAACTATTGCAAATGTGATCCTGTCCATCAGCATGTGAATAATGAAAAGGAGTCTCATCAGTGTAATGAGCTTGGCAAAATGCTTCATGACCCATCCACATGTGTACTTAATAAAACAAGTGAAACTCCAGAAAACTCTAATGACTGCAGATGCAGTAATCACAGGGATGCCTCTATTGACTCATCAAATATCAATAGACATAAAAGTATGCATACTGGAGAAGAACTTTGTAAATGTAAAGACTATGAGAAATCTTTAAGTTTGTGGTCCCACATTAGTCAAGATCAGAGAGTCTACACTACGAAAAAAGAGCACAGGCAGGGACAATATGATGACGTTTTCAGCTGTGGTCTTTTACAACAAACTATCTACATTGGAGAGAAACCACATCAGTGTAGGAAATGTGGAAAATGCTTCAGTACTGCCTCAAGCCACACTGTACATCAGAGAATTCATACTGGAAAGAAACCCTACAAGTGCAACGTTTGTGACAAATCCTTTAGTCAGTGTTCAAGTCTGAAAACACATCAAAGACTCCATACTGGAGAGAAGCCTTACAGATGCAGAGAATGTGGAAAGTCCTTTCCTCAGTTATCAGCACTTAAAAGCCATCTGAAAATGCATTCAAACAAAAGGCATGCTGGAGAGAAGCTTTATCAATGCAGTGAGTGTGACAGATCCTGTAGACACTATTCATCATTAAAAAGGCATCAAAAAATTCATTCTCTAGAGAAATTATACACATGCAAAGAATGTGGTAAGTCCTTCCTTGAATTATCACACCTGAGAACCCATTACAGAATCCATACAGGTGAGAAGCCATACAAATGTGAGGTATGTGACAAATGCTTTACCACAAGCTCCATTCTTAAAACCCATCAGAAAATTCATACTGGAGAGAAACCGTACAAATGTATGCAATGTGAGAAATCTTTTATCCAGGACTCACATCTTAGAAGACATCAAAGAGTTCACACTGGAGAGAGACCTTACAGTTGTAATGAATGTGGCAAATCTTTTTCTAAGAGCTCAACTCTTAGAGAACATCAGAAAATCCATACTGGAGAGAAAACTTACAAATGCAAAGCCTGTGGCCTATCCTTTACCCAGTATTCAAATCTGAGGAAACATCAGAAAGTCCATACTGAAGTGAGACATAACTTCTGTAAGGAATGTGGCAAATCTTTTACTAGAAGCTCATATCTTAGAGTACATCAGACAATTCATACTGGAGAGAAACCGTACAAATGCAAAGACTGTGACAAATCCTTCACCCAGAGTTCAAATCTTAGAACACATTGCAGAGTTCATACAGGAGAAAGACAGTGCATATGTAAGGAATGTGGAGAATCTTTTACCAAGTTCTCAACTCTTCGAGCACATCAGAAAATTCATACTGGAGAGAAAAATGCCATTGTGCATAATGTGATGTAGCATTTATCTGGTATTCTCTGCTTACAAATCACAACAGTATACACAAAGAAACATAAAGATATTAAAGTTGTAAAGCCTTTAATGAGGTTTAAATCTTAGAAAAGTACCACAGAGTTTATATTAAAATAAAAATCTGCAAATATAACTACAAAGATTTTTTAACTGTGTATAGATATTTGATTGCATGTATGTCTGTGCACTCCATGTATGGTTCTTGCCTGTAGAGGCCAAAAGAAGGTGTCAGATCCCCAAATCTGGAGTTATAGACAGTTGTGAGCTGCTAGATGTATTCTGAGAATTGAACCCTTCTCTGGAAGATGAGCCCGTGTTCTCAACCAGTAAGCCATTTCTCAAGCTCCTGGTAAAAGCTATAATATAAAAATTTATCTTGTTCAACATCCAAAACTTCATACTAATTCCATGCATAGTTGTGCTCACCTTTAATTCCAGACACAGAGGCAGGAGGAGCTCTGTGAGTTCGAGGCCAGCCTGATCTACATAGTACATATGCAGAAGTATATAAACCCTGTCTCAAAAAAAAATCATAGTAAGGACAAAAGTAGCATCAAAAATTATGACAAAGTCCTTGTTTTTCCTCTAATTTTGTTGTTTTCAAAAAAATCCATGCTTCTGACAAACCATGTGAAAGTAAACATATATCATACCCATGTCTTACTGTTCACTGGAAATTTCATTCCCAAAGTGCATTCAGTTTGACAAATCCTTTGCCCAGTGCTGTAATAGTACGCATACAAGATAACTCATCGGGGGCTGGAGAGATGGCTCAGTGGTTGGGAGCATTGCCTGCTCTTCCAAAGGTCCTGAGTTCAATTCCCAGCAACCACATGGTGGCTCACAACCATCTAAAAAATGAGATCTGATGCCCTCTTCTGGCCTGTAGGCAAACACATGGAATATTGTATACATAATAAATAAATAAAATATTAAAAAAAGATAACTCATCATGAAAGAAAACACACAAATACTCTAATAATTTTTCATCATTTATTCACCCTCAAAATCTTTATACTATATTCAAACCTTCCAAATAGTGAGATGTGAGAAATTGTGAAGAGTAAGGCTGTGAATGTGACAAAATGTACATGTTCACATACATTTTAGAAATCCCTAAGGTCAGGGCTGGAGAAATGGTTCAGTGGTTAAGAGCACTGGTTGTTCTACCATAAGTCCCTGGTTTGATTAACAGCAACTACATGGCCACCTTCAACTATCTGTAACTCTTTTACTAAGGGATCTGTTTTCTGGATCCTACGTATACTGCATGCACATAATACACAGACAAGATGCCCATACATATAAAATAATTATTTAATTAAAAATAAATCTCCAAGGTTGCAAAACATGGTAGCACATCCCTTTAATCCCAGCACTTGAGTTAGAGACAGGCTGATCTCTGGTAGACATGGCCAGCCTGGTCTACAAAGCAAATACCAAGACAGCCAGGGTTATACCTTGAAAAAAGAAAAGAAATTCCCAAAGGCATACAGAAATTAGTTTTGAACTTCTGAGGGACAATAAGTACATATTTAATCTGTCTTATTACTGTGAAGAAACACCATGACCACACAACTCTTTTTTTTTTTTTTCATTTTAAATAAGAAGTTTATTTAAACAACAAGACACTCGACTTGAAGGGAAAACTATCTAGGATCATTTTGTTCAAGAGTAATTTATCCCTACTTAAAGGCAAATTGCCCTACATGTAACAGCTACATACAAAAAAGTTATAAAATTGTCTGTGGTTTTACAATGATAAATGAAAAACATTAAAATTCTCCAATCGAACAAGGTATGCAAGGATTTTGTGGTTGGGTTCTTTTGTTAAAACATTGAGAGCAAAATAACTTACTGGAATATAAAGATATGAGCTGAATGAGCATGCCACTAATGGAGCAGGGGATATTTTCACAGAACTGTACTTTCCCCCAGACCACCTCCGTCTGCTGTCAATCAAAACAGAACAGGGGCCATTTAGTTTAAAAATGAAAAAAAGCGCAATATGCTTGTGCACATACACCAGTTACTTTATGTACAATAAAGAAATGGGGACAGGGAAATGAAAGACTAGAGAAAACTATACTGTAGTAGTCAGGATGTGGTGGAACCAAATTGCGACTTTCTAATTGCGAATGTATTCTTGGTCTATAACAAAATTCTGGAGTAAAGTAGCAGGTTCCCTTTTTCGTAGACACCTCCTGTCTGCTGCTGGAACGCATCAATCGTATCTTCATCCTCCATTGCCAACTGTGCAGGTGTGTCTGTTTCATTGATTGGCTGCCCATCAAACCGGAATCTGATCTGCCTCATTGACAAACCCTGTCGTTCACAATAGGCTTTCATTAGTTTGCTAAGTGGTGTGTGCCTCTTTAATTTTAAACGGCACCGCAGAGCCATCCTGCCCCGCCACCTTCAAATGAATATGGTCGTTGTTCTCGGTCTTGACTCCTTCCTTGGGTTTCTCGTCGGCCATGGCGAACGCCGGAGTCTCCTCAGCTGCCGCTTCACAAAAGAGGCACCAGGTCCGCGCTGAAGGAGCACACAGGCAGCACCAGGAGCGGCAGCCCACACAACTCTTACAAGGAGCAACATTTAAATGGGGCTGGTGGAGCGGTGAGTAATGAGCACTCAGAAATAAATAGTAAAAATTAAAAAAAGGAAAGAAAGGGAGGGGCAAAAAAATCAGGAGTAAAATTGTGAATATTTGTAGATATGAGACAAGGAAATAGTATTCAACTATCTGTACCGTTGCTTGGATATATTTTGATGGGTAGAGGAGCTGAAATGGAGCAAAAGCTAATACAGAGCTTTTTAGAGTTTGTAAATATTATATTGCTGCCCCCGTGCTGGCGGTGTACCTGCTGGTGCCTTCATGCTGCTCTGGGACTTGGAAAGGCCCCTTAGCAGGGGGGCAGTGTTCCAAGGACCTCACAGATGAAAAGGCAAGCTTGGGGGCAGGGTAGTATGGGGTAAAGAAAGCACAGCAGCAGGAACACACCCCCTCTGGATGGCTAGAAAAGCTTAGGGCATTGGGGGTGCCTGGATTTTGTCCCCCTGCGAAGTCCCAGAGAGTGGCACTTCCGGCTGTCCCGCTGTGTGGCCACTGCCTCACCTCTCTGGTCCCCTCAGCCACAAAGATATTATATTTATGAAGCCTCATTCAGTTTGTTTTGACCATATAGAAATCAACTGGCTAAAGTATAAATATGGGTATAAAATGAAAATGCCCTGGGTGAAAGGAAAGTGCTTCAGTCCACCAAGGCCGGAGATCTCTATGGCCGCAAAAGCCTAAGTTCATTCTCAAATGTCTCTGAGTCTTCATTTCATGGACCTGCATAAACCCACACATTCACACTGCAACATCTGCAACAGAATGTACTATATCTTTATATATTTGTAATGCCTCATATGCAATGTAGGCTCTGAATGTAGGATTGTCTCATTTCCTTGAATTGTGATTATAAAATGCATATTAAAACATATGGACTACTTGGCACAACATCTTAGAAATGTGTGAAATTATGAGAGTTTTTTTTTGGTTCTTAATACTAAATAATACTTGACTCCTAATACTAATGAGTTAAGCACACTATCGAGGGCAGGACATGGCTGTCACATATGGCTTGATCTTACCATGAAACTGATGTTCTTGTGTTTCTCTTTGGTATTTAATATCATGACAATGATAACGTGTCCATGTGTTTGGTGACACCAGCTATGTTTCTCAGGGGAATTGTTGCTCACATCACTCTCTTGTTTGGATCCTCAGTGGTAAATTCCCAAAGTAGCAAGATCAGTATTCTTTATTTTTATTTTAGCCCCAAACAGGATCCCATTGTACAGCCCTTTCTTTCTGACTGGGACATATTATGTGGTATTATATGAAATATATCAGGAGAATGTCTTGAAAGCATTGACTGACTGATGTGAATAAGTCATTATATTTGATGCAGAATGAACATTCTTCATGATTGCCTTGCTCTAGTCTGATTCTGTGAGACTCATGGCTCTACTCCCCTACCCTGAAGCAGCAGTGTTTTAGAGTGGAGATTTGGAAAATGGGCTCTGACTTACAGGTTTGCATTGCTATTCAAGAACACAATGAGGACTACAAAATTCAGACACAGTAGTTCAGATTTTCTCCTGAGCCGTTCTTCTGTGCTATAATTTATTTGCAAAGCACTGAAAGTGACTATAATTCTCACACAATTTAAAATATTTATTTACTCACAGGAAATCTATATCATTCCTGAATAATTTGAAGTTACTTTACTTATGTGTGCATGCTTAGTGTTAACTTAAATTTTATTTAATGTGCTTTTGGACTTTTCTTAATTTTTATAAAAGTTCTTTGGTGGTAAAATTTTCTTCTAGACTTCTGAAAGTGTTTCTTACCTAAATTACCTTATGCCTATTGTTAGGAAAATTTCAGATTATATCAAATACAGATTTTCCTCTCTGCTTTGTAGTGGCTCAGATAGTCTTATAAAAGAGTCAGAGGGGATGGAGAACAACAGAACAAGTCCCTCTGAATCAACTAGCCAAGTGAAAGTGAACTCTCAGACTGAAGCAGAAGGCACAGGGCCTACATGGGTCTGCACCAGACCTTCTGAATATGTATTATAGCTTTAAACTTAGTCTTATTATAGGATTCCTGAGTGTGAGAATGAATGGTTCTCTGATGTGCATGCTTACTCTTAGGACTCTTTTTCTTCTCATGGGTCACCTTGTCAAACTTCAATATGATGATTTTTGCTTCATCTTATTATATCTTATTTTTTCATGCTTGGTTATTATCTCTTAGAAGACTGTCCTTTTCTCATGAGAGACAGGGAGTAATGCTGAGAGCAGGGGATATGGGGAAGAACTGGGAGGAGTAGAGGGAGTGGAAAGTATAATCAGCAGATACAATATGAGAGGAAACTATTTCAATAAAAGGAAATAAATGAAAAAGAAGATATGGGTGGAAAATACATATTATAGAGTTTCTGAAGGCATCTTGGAATGAAACTGATGGGTGCATGACACATCTAACATGGAAAGAAAACAACAAATGTCACCAAGTTCTTTCCCACTACCAAACTTTCCCTAGTCTCCTGTTATTTCCAAGACAGCTTACCAGAGACATTATGACCTATAAAGTTGGTACATATAAAGGATGAGATAGCAATGCTACGAACAAAATGTTCTCACCCACAAAGACTAGATTTCTGTAATTCTCCAACATCACATCAATGTACAAAGTCCTCTGAGTAAAGTCCAGGCATTCCCACTCCTCTTTTGAGAACTCCACAGTCACATCCCTGAATGTCAAGCAGTTTTCTTTATTAACTAACCAATGAAACAACAGCTAGATAGAAGACCCACCTACATCAAAGTAATTGCTATTTGACTTATCGTAAAGAGAGCATAGGGAATCTGTCACTTTTTAAAACATGGAACAGGCCGTAGTAATCTGAATTGTACTCATTTTCAGAGAACTGTTGCAGATCTGATCCTGCCCATCAGCATGTGAATAAAGAAAAGGAGTCTTCTCAGTGTAATGAGCTTGACAAAGTGCTTCATGACCCATCCACATGCGCACTTTATAGAACAAGTGAAACTACAGAAAACTCTAATAACTACAGATGCAGTAATCACAGGGATGCCTCTGTTGACTCATCAAACCCAGATAGACATGACAGCATGCACACTGGAGAAGAACCTTGCAAGCCTAAGGACTGTGAGAAATCTTTAAATTTGTGTTCCAACATTAATAAAGATCAGAGACTCTACACTGCAAAGAACGAGAACAGGCAGGAAGAATATGATGACTATTTGGGCTCTACATATGGTCTTATACAACAAACAATCTCTAATGTAGAGAAACCACACCAGTGTGGGAAGTATATCAATACCACCTCAAGCCTCGGTGTACAGCAGCAGATAAGTCCTACTGCAAAGAAACCCTACAAGTGTAATGTTTGTAAGAAGTCCTTTGCCTTGTGCTCAAATCTTCAAAGACATCATACTGCAGAGAAACCTTACCAATGCAAAGACTGTACAAAGTCATTTCCTTACTTGTTTGCACTTAAAGAACATGAGGAAATTCATTCTCGAGAGAAACGTTACAAATGTAAGGAATGTGACAAATCCTTTGCCCACTGTCCCAGTTTGAGGAAGCACCAGAAAGTCCATACTGCTGAGGAACACTATAGTTGTCAAGAATGTGGCATGGTCTTTCACCAGCTTTCACACTTTAGAAGCCATTACAGACTCCATAGTGTGGAGAAGGCTTACAAATGTAATGGGTGTGACAGATCCTTTCCTCATGATTTATTCCTTAAAAAGCATCAGAAAAATCCTTTTTTAGAAAAATTTACACAAATGCAAAGAATGTGGTAAGTCCTTCCTTGAATTATCATATCTGAAAACACATCACAGAATCCATACTGGTGAGAAACCTTACAAATGTGAGGTCTGTGACAAATGCTTTACTGTGAATTCAACTCTTAGAACACATCAGAAAATTCGTACTGGAGAAAAACCATACAAATGTATGCAATGTGACAAATCTTTTATCCAGGACTCACATCTTAGAAGACATCAGAGAGTTCACACTGGAGAGAGACCTTACAGTTGTAATGAATGTGACAAATCTTTTTCTAAGAGCTCAACTCTTAGAGAACATCGGAAAATCCATACTGGAGAGAAAACTTACAAATGCAAAGCCTGTGGCCTATCCTTTATCCAGTATTCAAATCTGAGGAAACATCAGAAAGCCCATAGTGAAGTGAGACATAACTTCTGTAAGGAATGTGGCAAATCTTTTACTAGAAGCTCATATCTTAGAGTACATCAGACAATTCATACTGGAGAGAAACTGTACAAATGCAAAGACTGTGACAAATCCTTCATCCATCAGAGTTCATACTGAAGAGGGACCACATGTGTAAGGAAGTGGTGAATCTTTTACTAAGTTCTCAACTCTTTGAGCACATCAGAAAATTCATACTAGAGAGTAAAATGCCTTTGTAAACAATGTGACATTTATCTGGTATTTTCTGCTTACAAATCATAACAGTGTACAAAATAAAAACATGTGAAAGCCTTTATGGAAGTTTCAGATCTTAGAAAAGTACCACAGAATTTATATTAAAATAAAATTCTCCAGATGTAACTGTATGAAAAGATTTTGAAATGCATTTTGTCTCAATGCATTTTGACTACATATATGTTTATATATTATGTGTGCTTCCTGCCTTTGTAATTCACAAAAAGGTATCAGACCCCTTGCTGCTATAGTTAGAAGCAGTTGTGAGCTGCTGTATGTGTGCTGATAATTGAACCTTGTTTCTAGAAGACAAGCTGGTGCTCTCAACAACTAAGCCATTTCTCCAGCCCCAAAGAAAAGCTATAATAAAAACATTTATCTTATTCACCACCTAAAAGTTCCTAATAATTCCAAATATGGTGGTACTCACCTTTAATCCCAGCACTTCAGACACAGAGGCAGGGGGATTTGTGCGAGTTTGAGGCAAGTCTGATCTCCATATTAGATCAAGACAGGCAGCACTATATAAACCTTGTCTCAAAAAAATTCATAATAAGGACAAAATGTAGTATCAACGATTGTGACAAAGCCTTTAAACTTATCCTCTAATTTTGCTTTACATCCAAAATACATGCTTCTGACAAACCATATAAAAGAATACTATATATAATCCTCCATGTCCTGCTGGTCATTTGAAGTTCCTACTACCAAATACATTCAAATTTGATAAATCCTTTTCTGAGTACTAAGATAGTAAACATAAAAGAAAATTCATGAAAGAAAACACACACAGTAAATTTTAATCATTTATTCACTCTCAGAAATCTCCATACTATATTCAAACCACGAGAAAGTGAGAAACTGTAAAGGGTAAGGCTACGAGTGTAAGAAAATGCATATGTTCACATTCACTTTAGAAATCACTAAGGTTAGTGTTGACAGGGGTTTCTCTCCTGCCCAGTCCCTCAGCCGTTCAGTCTCAAAGAAACACACAGGTCTACATTAATCATGAACTGGTTGGCCTATTAGCTCAGGCTTCTTATTAATGCTTACATCCTACATTATTCTTGTCTGTGTTAGCCACATGGCTTGGTACATTTTATCAATGAGGCATTCTCATCTTGCTTCCTCTGCATCTGGATTATGATTGCAGGTAGAGTCTTTCCTCTTCCCAGAATTTTCCTATTCTTGCTGCCCTGCCTCTACTTCCTGCCTGGTCACCCTGCCTATACTTCCTGCATGCCTACTGGTCAATAAGCATTTTATTAAAACAATACAAGTGACAGGGTACAAGACCATTGTCCCATAGCAGGTCAGGATTGGAGAAATGGCTCAGTGGTTAAGAGCACTGGTTGCTCTTCCATAGGACCCTGGTTTGATTCTCAGAAACTACATGGCAGCTTTCAACTATTTGTAACTCTAGTACTAGGGAATGTGATACCTTCTGGATCCTACAGAAATTGCATAGACATAATGCACAGACAAACAGATGGACAAAACATTCATACATATAAAATTTTGTAATTAAAAAATCTCCAGGGTTGCAAGGCATGGTCGCACATGCCTTTAATCTCTGCACTCTGGAGGTACAGGCATGTTGATCTTGGGGAGATCAAGGACAGGTTGGTCTACAGAACAAATACCAAGACACCCAGTGTTACATAAAGATACCCTGTCTCAAAAATAGTAATCGCCAAAGGCATACAGAAATTACTTTTGACTACTGAAGGAAAATGGGGATGTATTTACTCTGTCTTAGTCAGAGTTTCTGTTGCTGTAAAGAAACACCATGACCACCAAAACTCTTACAATGAAAAACATTTAACTGGGTAGCTTACAGTTTTGGAGATTTAGTCAATTATCTCCATGGCAAGACATGGCATCATGCAAGCACACATGGTATTGGGAATGAACTGAGAGTAGAGGAGTTACATCTTGACTTGTAGGCAATAGGAAGTGGTCTGAGTGTCACACAGAGATAAGTCTGAGCAAAACAGACCACAAATCCTACCCCCACACCGATACACTTCCTCCAACAAAGCCAAAATTTCTAATAGTGCCACTTCCTTTGGGGGCCATTTTCTTTTAAACCACCACATACTCCAAACATTAAAATAATATGCCTGCCCTTCACTCCCAGTAGACTTTCATTGAGGGAAAAGACACCTGAGAACAACCCTCCCTAATCCATGATGAAATGGTAATTGTGCAATCTAACACAGTTGCTTGTTCCAAGGACTTTTTGAGCATCACTTTCAACTCGGAATTATCTACTACAAACTACAAAAAGATACTCTTTCACTAAGGTTGAGAGTATTACAAATTGATATGTATACTCATGAATATTTGGTTTGCCAACATAACACATATGAACATGAAAACATCAATAGGTTCTGATCTTGGGCCTGTATTACCACACCATAGTTTTTGGCCATGTTTACAGTATCAGACAAGAATTTCCTTCTATGGATGAATGGTCCAGGAGTAAGACCACTGACATCTTTTTTCTGCCAGTAGCCCACACAGAACCTTTCAGTACTACAAGAGCTAGCCAGCAGGAGAAGTTCCCTGGTAAGATCAAGACTCTTCTTTCTCTATCATGCAACCAAGAGTTTAGTGTCTTCAGCAACACCATGTACTTATAATGGCCAAGCAAGAGCACTGTTAATTACTTGTTTTGTTTGGAATTCCTCTGAGGCCTTACCTGCCCAGTAATCATTCAGCAGATAACCAATTCATTTAATGGTCCCAGTATCTGGGAGCAGCCTTATTGATCCCCGTGGAATACCTCTGTTCAAGGTTTTTTGAAACTATATTTCATCTTAACTTGTAAGAAATGGGATTTCATAAGGCTTCTTCATATATTCTTTTGGATGACCGTCCTACTCTTCCTTCTTTTTTCTTGCCCCATCCTCAGTTAAATATTTAATACATCCTCTAATATATTTTGCTTGAGTTTCAAATTAATAGGATCCCATGTAGCTTCTTCATGGTCATCTCATTTGGTTGACCTTTGAACAGTCCCCTCTCTTCACCACTCCACTACATAGTTGAGCCATTCTGCCCCCCAGGATTGCCTCTCTCTAATTCTGATCACCTATATTTTACTAGCCACCCTCTCCTTTTATCTCAACTGCTGGCCCACCTCTAGCTTCTTGGCTTTTACCTATAGTCTAACGAGAATGCACAAAACAAAAAGTTCAAAGCTGGGAAACAAATTGTTTACTCATGGGCTGGAGAGATGGCTCAGAGGTTAAGAGCATTGCCTGCTCTTCCAAAGGTCCTGAGTTCAGTTCCCAGCAACCACGTGGTGGCTCACAACCATCTATAATGAGATCTGGTGCCCTCTTCTGGCCTGCAAGCAAACATCCAGACAGAATGCTGTATACATAATAAATAAATAGAAAAGAAAAGAACCTTTAAAAAAAAAAAAACAAATTGTTTACTCATATGTCAGCTGATGTACAGGGTGATTTTTGTTTCCAAGTACTGGTCAATAAAGCAGCAATGAACATGATGGGCAAGTGCTCATTGGTAAGACGGCAAGTTCTAGGAGTTTATGCCCAGGAGTGGTTACTGTGTATCAGCTTCCTCTGAAGTTAAACTCTTCAATCTTGGAAGAAGCTCCTTAAAACAGAAAACTAAGAGAAGTAATGGAGCAAGATGCTCTAAATGAGTAGTTCTCAACCTTCCTGATGCTGAAACCCTTTAATACACTTCATCGTGTTGTGGAGAACCCAACCATAAAATTGTTTTGTTTCTTTATATCTGTAATTTTGCTGTTTTGAGGTATCTGATATATAGGGTATCTGATATGCAATCCTGAAGGATCATGACACTAGATTGAGTGCCAATACAAAAATGAAGGTGAAATACTTCATTCTGCAGAAAATATCCCAAAACATGGAAATAGAAAACTTAATAGTTTCAGGAAGTCACAGAAACTGTGCCCTCCCCGCTCAAGCATATATAATCTCTGAGAACTGCTGACACTGACAGATAGCTGAACTGCATAGAAGGTGTTCAGACCATCCAACAGGCAGACAATAGTCAAGTTGCCTGGACCAGACAAGAAAAGTCGCCTGGAGGATGTACTTCATGGTTTGAAAAACACTTCCAATCTCCCTTAAAATCCCACCAGCTGTGCAGTGATCCCAAGGTTTCCAGCTTCGTTAGCCATCACCCCCACAGTATGATGCACCTTTCATTGAGTTGAGCATCTATAAGTAACCCCTCACCCCACAATTGTAGGTCACCCCAAATAAGACTCACTGGTTCACTGGATTTAAGGTTGACTCAGTGGTTAAGAGTACCGTCTGCTCTTTCAGAAGACTCAATTTGAATTCCCAGCACCCTCACATGGGCACTCAATATGTAACCTCAATTCCAAGGCATTCAGTGCCCACTTCTGTGTCTGCTAGCACTAGGAACACATATGGTGCACAGACAAAATATCCTATATATATATAAAAAAAACATTTGTCATTAGTTCACCAAGTTAGACTTTGTTGCAGAGAAGCTTGGTAACAATGAAGACCGTAAGAGGAACACATGGATAGCCCAGGGAAGCGGAATTAGATGAGATTTCCTGAGCAAACTGAGGATGGGGGGTCAGTACAGGGGAGGAGATGTGAGGTGAGAACATTAGAGTACGGGATTGTCAAGTGGGGAGAGCAACCGAGTGGGAAAGCAATGAAAGAGAGATCTTGATAGAGCCACTATGAGATCATGATAGAAAAACTGGTGCTAGGGAAATTCCCCAAAATCCCTAACAATGGCCCCAGCTAAGACTTCTAGCAATAGTGGAAAGGGAGCCCAAATTGGCCTTCCCTTGTATTCAGATTGGTGAATACCCCAACTATCATCATAGAGCGTTCATCCAGCAGCTGATGGAACCACAAGCAGAGATCCATAACCAAGCACCAGGCCAAGCTCCAGGAATCCAGTCGAATAGAGGGACTAGGGAATATATGAGCAAGGGAGGTCAAGATCATGATGGAAAAAATCTATGGAGACAGCTGAACCAAGCTTGTGGAAACTCAGGAACTCTAAACTGACAGCTGTGGTGCCTCCATGGGACTGAATTAGGCTCTCTATACATGGGGGACAATGGTGAAGCATAGGTTGTCTGTGAGGAACCTGGCAGACCAGAATCTATGCCTGGTGTATGAGCTGTCCTATTGTAGCCCATTCCCTATGGTGGGGTGCCATGCTCAGTCTTGATGCGCTGGGTGGGTGGGAGGCTTGTCTTGGTCTTGCTTCAATTTGTGCCAGACTTTGTTGACTTCCCATGGGAGTCCTGACCCACTGGGAGGAATGGAAGGAGGTTGGGCTGCAGGGGAGGTGAGGGGAGTCATAGGAAGGGTGAGGAGAACTGTCAGTGAAATAAATTTTAGGGGCTGGAGAGATGGTTCAGAAGTTAAGAGCCCTGAATGTTCTTCCAGAGGTCCTGAGTTCAATTCCCAGCAACCACATGGTGGCTCACAACCATCTGTAATGAGATCTGGTGCCCTCTTCTGGCATGGAGGTGTACAGGCAGGAGGAACACTGTATACATAATAAATAAATAAATCTTAAAAGAAACTAAAGAAGTTGAATTTCATTTAAAAAAAGAAATAAATTTTAACAAGACAACCCTATGACAAGATTGACAGGATTCTATGAAAATTTCAAAGAACAAACAACAAAGCTACTTAAAATGCTTCTTGAAACAAAAAATTAAGATTTCCCAGTGCTTAGTATTCCCCCATGTTAAACCAGGTAATAATACAACCAAAAAGAAATTACAGACCAATATGGACATTTTAAAAAATTATCATTCTGATAACAGAAGTTACAAAATAATCCCACACTAGTTCAGACTTAAGTATAACAAAGGGTTATTTATTTAGGGGAGACTCACAGATCACTGTCCTAGATCACAGTCCTCTCCCCAAAAATCACCGGAACCAAATCTAGCGGCCGGAAGTGAGAACTGGAAGCAGCAAGAGAGCAAGCATGAGCTTTACAGTTGCATTTATAGTAAAAGAGGCCACACCCAAGTGGGCTGGTATCTTAAAGGCTATTGGCCAAAGCAGTTCCTGCAGCA
This sequence comes from Alexandromys fortis, assembly GCF_014885135.2. Classification (NCBI taxonomy): domain Eukaryota; kingdom Metazoa; phylum Chordata; class Mammalia; order Rodentia; family Cricetidae; genus Alexandromys; species Alexandromys fortis. Next base: position 553,591 of record NW_026068251.1, on the reverse strand, counting down.
TCATTCCCTATTTTATAAACATATACAGTGTTTATAAAACATACACAGTCTCTGTGTCGTGTGTGCCAAAAAATACTCTCATTTCCTACTTCTCAATTACCCTGGTCCAAAATTCCACTAAATCTCCCTATGGTGTTCATGTTGACTCATTTTGCTTTGGGTCCTGCTGAGATTGACCAGAGCCATCTGTTAAGACTGTGGGTTTGGAGCTATTTGCTGGAGCTACTGGGGCTCAGCAGAGAACTACAGCTTAAGGCAATGGTTATTTTCCTACCATCCATCCATATCTGACATTTGAGAGGTAAAGAGTGGGCCCTGTGAGCCTTTCCCTTTGCTAGACTGATGGTGGTCTAGTGTGAGGACAATGCAGGTAAGTACAGTTGCTGTTGGTTACTGATTACAACAGCTGTATGGAGTCTAGAGAATGCCATGTCTTAGCCCTTCCTCCCCTTTTCCTTCTTATCCCTTTTCTGGGCATCTTCCGCAAAGTTCCCAGAGCCATGAATGGTGTAACTGAGGTTTTTAAAACTGGGACCACATACCTTATTTATTTCTTGCATCTAGGACAGCCAAGAATCTAGGCATTCACCACTGCATTTAAAGAAAAAAATATGTTTTATCCAAAAGGACCTTAAGCATGAGTCACAGAAACGAAAGGACTACCATCTAGTTCTGAAAACAGTTCAGAACTCATCCCTGGGCTGTTAGCACTGGACTAGCCAAACTTCTTCAAAGTCCACGTTCCTGAAATGTCTTCCCCCAAAGCACGATTGTAGTATTTGAATTTTACTTGTCATGTCTGTTTGGTTGGGACTCTGGCTTCTGAATTTATCCAGTTATCATTTGGTCTAAGTATGTAGCCAAAAAGGCTGGCAGTCAGGTAGAGGTCAGGCTGCCTGTCTTTTAACTAAAGTGCTCAGACTCACTGTGGGGTCAGATACGGGACGGGTGCAGCGTCCTCCTAGATCCAGATCTGCTCTAGGCTGGCAGCAAGCATGAGGGGAGGCTGTGCAGAGCGGGTCCAGGGCAGCCTGACAGCTGGAGCTGGGTGGAAGGCGGCCTGAGACGGAGAGGGAGGGGCGATTCGTTGGGGCGGAGATACTAATCCGGAAACAGAGCTTGGAACGATGTGGCACATTGGCTGGACGTAAAAGAAAGACGGAGAAGGGGGAGGGGTTAGAGTGGTGACGTAAGCGGAAGCTGAGAAACCCTGTTGGTGAGGTGTTTGAAATCGACTTAGGAGCCAAAGCCACACGTGCTAAATGCCCTTTTTTCCGTTGTTGCTCCCGGACCTGAAAGGTTTAGAACCGCGTGTGCAGACCTGGATGTCGCGGGGACGCGAAAACTCCCCGGAGCCGCAGTCGCCGCCGGGCGGCCTGGGAAAGTCAGCAGCGCAGTGGCGGCGCAGCCCGGAGGCCTTGGAACCTCCCAGGTCAGAGGAGCTGCGGGGCTGGGACCCAGGAGGGAAGGGACCTGGGGTGCGAGCTGTTTCTCTGCTCTTCATAAGGAAGCTGGTTCTAAAATTCTGCTTTGAATGTCTTTGCCTTCGTATATTTTAGATCATATGAAATAAGCCTGTTTTTTTCTATTGATCTTTTTATTGCCAAAATATTCTTTTTTTAAGATTATTTATTTATTATTATGTATACAACTTTCTGCCTCCATGTATACCCACACGCCAGAGGAGGGCGCCAGATCTCATTACAGATGGTTTGGAGCCACCATGTGGTTGCTAGGAATTGAACTCAGGACCTCTGGAAGAGCAGACAGTGCTCTTAACCACTGAGCCAT
>NW_026068251.1:532138-546522 GCF_014885135.2 Alexandromys fortis | reverse complement strand
GAATTCCAGTGCTCCAGTGACAGAGGCAGGTGAATCTCCTTGTGTTGGAGACCAGCATAGTGATTTTTGGGACACCCACAACTACATGGTGAGGGACTGTGTCTCATCAAAGAAAAAAAAAAAAAAACAACAGGAAAAGAGGAGGAGGAAAAAGAAGGAAAAGGATGGAAGAGAAAGGAAACGTGTCCTCTTGTGCTCATTTCTTAGTTTTGCACCTTGGAGTCTAGAAAGTACAGTATGTTGTTTGAGATGTCTGCTCACGGTCTTTTCAGTGAAAAGGCATTATGATCTAGGTGGTGTTGGCATGTGCCTTTAATCCCAGCACACGGAGGCAGAGACAGATGAGTCTCTGAGTTTGAAGCCAGCTTGATCTACAGAGTGACTTTCAGGACATCTAGGGTTAATGATTGACCAGCCTGACTCCATCTTAAGGATAGAAGTCATTTGTTATATGGTCAAAACAAGTTCATTTCAGTTTGTTTTCTTTTTTCTTTTTTCTTTTTTTTTTTTTGAGTCAGGGTTTCTCAGTATAGCGGTGACTGTCCTGGAACTTGCTCCGTGGACCAGACTAACCTCAAAGTTGGAGATCCACCTGCTTCTGCCTCCTGAGTGCTGGGGTTAAAGGCTTTGTAGTTTGTTTCTGTTTGCTGCCAAATTCAAGTTGACCATACTTTAAACTGTTTCTGGAATTTGGCATGCTCTCCACCCTATGGAGTTTGACTTACGGCATCAATGTACCCTGATAACATGTTCTGTCATATAATTGCAAAATGTTTAGCCTACTTAGCAAAAGTTCCTCTGGAAATCCTCCAACCTTTGGAAACCCTACAGTTCTGGATAATGTATAAGCCCCACTTTCTCCTGAGTTCAAAAGAAGAAAAGAAGAAAAGACATTTTAATATAGAATGAGATTGGAAGCCATATTTTAATAATTATGATAACTCATTTACATCTGAAAAATGTCTACAATAGTCTTGACTCCTTGGTCCACTTGCTTTCAGTTAGTCCCCTCTCATACTCCCCCACACCCCACAGTGGTCTATTTTGCTTTTCTGGTTACTGCAGTCACTCCAGGTTGTGGATTTGAAGATCTGCATCTGCAGATTTGAAGCTAGGAACTTTCTCTGAGAGAGAACAACCATTGTCTCTTTCTGTGTCGGGGTTACCAAACTCAGTATGAACTTTTCTAGGTCTATCCATTTACCTGCAAAGTTAATGAGTTAAATTTTCTTTACAGCTGATATTTTAATGGTGTATATGTTCTATATTTTCACCATTCATTCATTAGTTGAAGGACATTTAGCTTGCTTGCCTTCTGTAGCTATTGTGAATAGAACATCAATTACCATGGGTGAGCAACGAGTAGGATGTTAGGTCCTTTGAGCATGTGCCAAGGAGTGGTACAGCTGACCCATGTGCTAGATTGATTTAAATTGAGGTTTTGTATATTTAATTTTAAATTCTTTGTATTGACTTTCAGAGTGGCTAGAATTTTTGTTCATAGGTTTTTATCTTTTTTGGTTTTGATTTTGATCTTGTTGCTTGTAAGCAGAAGTTTCCCTGTTCCTCTCACTGTCAATTAATTACTCAGAGGCTTATATTAATTGTTAATGCTCAGCCAGTAGCACAGGCTTACTACTAACCAGCTCTTACACTTTAACTCATTTCTAGGAAATCCATATACTTCCCTGAGGCTCATGGCCTTTACCTATATCCCATTTTGTGTATTTGACATTTTCTCCATCTGGCTGGCAACTCTCCTAACTTTGTTTTTTTTTTCTCAGCATCCCCTGATTTTTCCACCTAGCCTTATCTTATCTAGCTATTAACCAATCAGCTTCTTTATTTAAAAAAATTATAGCAACAAATCTTCACAGTGTACAAAAGGATTTTCCACAGCAATTGCTAGTTAAGTTATTAGGAGCATTGTTTCTCTACTATAAGAATTTGTGGTTTGCTATCTTGCACTTGGATGATTACTTCCCATTTCTCGTCTACTTATCAGTTGTTCCCGTGAAATGTATTACTTCCCATGTTCTCAAGGATAATTCCTCTGATTCTCTTCTGTATATTTTCTTCTAGTTTATTATTGGAGATTATTTTTCTGATTGCAACAATATGGTTGATATGATTTTTTCCCTCCAGGCTTTAACTATATTTCCATGTTCTTTCTTTGGAATCACTTACTGGACACCTGGTAGTGTTCTGTTTATTAGCTCTTTTCATGTGTTTTGACATTTTTCTTTTACCAGCTTTCAGTATTAACTTTTGCATTTTCTTATATGAAAGGGCAACAAGCCATCTATTCTTTGTTCCTGAAAGAAAAACTCAAAGACGAGAAACAGAAAGAAATGGCTGATTCTCCAGTTAATCTGTCCCAGGTCAGTTATCATGTCCACTATTTTTTCTGGAAATTTTATATTTTGAGACATTGAAAGCCTTTAATTTTCTGCTTCTGATTTTTTTTAACTTTTTTATAAAAATTGTTCCAAACAAACACACAACAAAAAAATAAAAAAGAAAACCCACACACTGAACTTAACCAGACCCAAAGGCTATAAAACTTAAGGTAATTTTATACAGTTAAAGTTGTCATCTTTGGGAACAGAAGCTCTAGAGCCTCACATGAGATTTTATATTTTCACAAAATTTAAATTTTCACAAAATTGAATATATTTTAATTATACCGTACCAAAAACCAAAGACATATGACAAAATTAGACCCAGAAAAGCACTTAGCTTTATATCATTTTTCATAGCTGGTGTTCCTCACCTCGACTCCTGATAGCTAGCCTTCCTTGTTCCTTTTCTCCATGCTCTGCTGTGCCCACGTGTACGTGTTTCCCAAATACATGCATTATTGGCTTGATTTGTCTTAGGAGGCAAAATATGGTTTCTTTTTTCTGACTTCTATGACCTTACTTACTATTATACATTCTAAATCCAAACATTATCCTGTAAATTTTTATCATGTTTTTCTCTTCAGCTGTATATATATATATATATAATATATATATATACCGTTTGCATTATATAGTGATCTGTCGGAAAACAATTAGATTGATTCCAATTCTTTGTTTTCATGAATAAGCAGCAATAAATGTGGGGTATAAATATCTCAGTAATGGGATGTGGAATTCCCTGGGTATATGCCCAGGAATGAAAGAGCTGTTCAAACATTAGATCTATCGTTAATTTTTGTCAGCAATCTCTAAATTGTTATCCACGATGTCTGTATTAACTTGCACCACACATACATACACACACACACACACACACACACACATATATAGAGACAGCACAATGACAGTCTATTAGGATTCCTTTCTTTCTTCATTCTCTCTAACATTTATTGTCAGATTGGTTGATGACAGCCATTCTGGACAGAGTGAGGCAGTATTCCAAAGTAGTTTTAGTTTGCATTTCCATGATGGCATCTTAAGGATCGCGAACACTTTGCAACATTTATTGGCCATTTGTGTTTCTTTTTTCACAAAATGTTTTTTCAGCTCATTTGGCCATATATTGATTGGCAGTTTTATATCCTTGGAATTTAATTTCTGTAATTCTTGGTAAATTCTAGCAATGAACTTATATCCAAAGTGTCACTGGTACAGATTTTCTTCCATTCTTTGGGTGTCTGTGTGCTCTACTGTTTCCTTTGATTAACAGAATGATTTTATTTTTATGTAGTCCCATCTGTTGATACTTGGTTAGTTCTGGTTCTGTTTGTGTTTTTTACTATTCAAAAGTTCTTGCCCATCCCATATCCTGAGGGTGTTTCCTGTGTTCTTTAGGTTTCTGTGCTTCTCATATTAAATATAAGTTTTGAATCACTGTAGCATGATCAACATGTAAAGCATTTAAAATCACATTTCCTCATCACAGATTTTCCTTCTGAGACATGTACACTGTGATCTGTGGGATATAAACATTGCATCCATAACAAATAGTTAACCTTGTCCACACCTGAAGTGTGTGCCTTCTTTCATGTATATTGCGTGTGAGACTGCTATCCTATTGTCCGAGAGTTGGAACATTCCTTATAGAATGTGATTATTTAGAAGTCATCTTTTTGAGTAATTGTCTTCACTCATTTATATTTCTTCACGTCTCCTTATATCAAGGAAACACTCTGTCCAGTATCACATGATCAAACTGTACTTTTTTTCTTTCAGGGTCTGTTTACATTCTGGGATGTAGCTGTGGCCTTCACCCAAGAAGAGTGGGAATGTCTGAACTCTGCTCAGAGGACTTTGTACATTGATGTGATGTTGGAGAATTACAGCAACCTGGTCTCTCTGGGTGAGAAATTTGACTTGTAGATTTCCTAATTCATCCTTTGTATGTAACAACTTTATAGATTATGGACTCGCTGTTAAAGCTGTCATGGAAATGATAAGGGCCTATGGAAACTTTGGTAGTAGATGAAAACTTTTTCATGATACTTCATTTTTTTTTTCCTTCCATTTTCCATTTTAGAGGTTCTGTTTTCCACTTAGAGGTATCATACACCCTACATTTTTTTTTTCCACGATACATTCAGAAACTTAGTAGAATATAATATTTGTACCCATATCTTCTTTTTCATTTATTTCCTTTGATTGAAATAGATTTTCTCATCCAGTATATCCAGATTATATTTTCCCTTCCCTCTAAGTCTCCCAGTTCCTCCCTCTATCCCTTCCTCTCAATATCCATTCCATTTCTTTCTCTCTTTAGAAAAGAGCACTTTTTAAAGAGATAACAACCAAGCATGGCAAAATAAAATATAAGATGAAGCAAAGCCAACTTCAAAGATGAAGTTGGACAACATAGCCCAGCAGAAGGAAGAGAGTCCTTAGAACAGGCAGAAACATCAGAGACCCTTTCTCACACTCCAGAGTCCCATGATAAGACTAAGCTTAAGCTATAATATATATGCAGAGGGCCTGGTGCAGATCCATTTAGGCCTTGTGCCTGCTGCTACTGTCTCTGTGAGTTCACTTCACTTAGCTAGTTAGTTCAGAGGGCCTTGTTCTTCTGTTGTCCTTTATCCCATTGGGCTCTTAGATTCCTTTAACCTCCTCTTCTGCCTGGTTCTCTGAGCTCTGAGGAGAAGGGATTTGATGGAGACATCCCATGTCAACTCTGTGTATCTCTGCTATTTTTGATAACTTTTTTTTTCTTTTCTTTTCATTCTTTGTTGTTGTTGTTGTTGTTGTTGTTTGTTTTGTTTTTGTTTTTCCGAGACAGGGACTTTTTTTTTTCTTTTTACAGCAGTAGTTTTTGGTTTTACCCTTGTTCTTTGGTCTGTCTAGTCTTTGGTCCTTGGTTACCCAAGCAATGTTGTCTATGGGTTCTATCAGATTGGGCCATAAAAAAGATCAGACGTTAGTTAGATACTCCCTCCATTTCTGTTCCACCACTGCCCTAGCATATTTTCTAGGCAGGACAGATTGTAGATCACAGGATTTTGGACTATTTCCATCCATAACTTAAGCTTGATGTCCATCATTGCATTTGACATCATTTTAATTTTGAAAAAAACTTAAAGTATGCAAACTGAAAAGTCTCCCTTAATATATTTACAATAGGTATAGGAAACAGCAATTGAAAATTCGTTCCTATATTCCTCTACTTTGTGTTCTCTTCATGTACTGAACCCAGTACTTGGTTACATGTCTTTATTCTTTCTAAAAACTCTGCCTTGAGTCATGAGCTACCTCATAGAACATGTGGACCATATGCAAGGTAGGCCTGGTCACCTATTCAGAGCAAATGAGATAGCCCTGGAATGTGGGGAGGAGAGAGTAGCCACAACCAGGGTGGGTTAGTGAATGAACAGAACAACAGTAATGGCTTCCATTGAAAGAGAAATCAAGATCTGAAAATAGTTTTGCTATACTTAATTCCACTTGAAAGGATTCCTGATCATTTGACTTAGTGTAGTGTCCTGGTTCCAGGATGCATACTGTCTGTTGTAACTGTTAGAAGATGTTGTGTTTTATTGCACCTGAATTTGGCTGACTTAATACTAGCACAAAATGCAATTTTATTTCATTATGCTGACATCGAATTAAAATAACTTTCCTAACTTTATGTCTGAAATGAATCCATGGAGTAGGATTATTCTATAATTCCCTTCCTTGCTGTCTTTATATTGCATCCTTTATTTTCTTTCCACTGAAGATACACAAACACTCTTCTGGGAAATAATCTCAAGAGTTGCTGTTGAGAGACTTGAGAATAACTCCCAAGGCTACCTCCAGGGTTTGAGTCTGAAGGCCCAGTGGGGTGGAAGGGACTTAGGATATTTGTAATCTGAGGGGTAACAGAAACCCACACAGATGATGTTTGAGTCATGTTCTTTACTCTTCTGTCCCGAGTTTGAAATCTCTGCAGTTTTTATACACATACAATGGTGTTCTTTTCCAAGGCTGCAGTTTTCTTAGGGTCACAAAGTACTCTTTGCAGACAGATATGTTATACAAAGCAATAACTTGTCACTATTTTAATGATTGGCTGTGGCCCTGGCTGTAAAAAATTCCATCTGTCTCTTAAAGGGCAGAAAACTAAACCAAATAGAAATTTTAAGAGGAAACAGGGAATTCGTGCACTCAAAGTGTTACTAAATTTGTAAGCTAAAAGTTTGTGATCAGTAAAACATGCAAAAGCAAAATGCTGTTATCTCCTGGCATAGAGAATGCAGCTGTGCTTCAGAAACTGTGTCAGTGAGTAACCATGGCAACTTGCATAAGGCAAGGGGGAAATGTACAGTGATGATTCATATCAGCATATCCACCAAATGTTAACTGGCAATAAAAATCCTTTCAATTCTAAAACATACTTCTACTCTGTGTGCTTAGAGCAAAGAAGGGGCCTATTACTATTTCATACAAAATCTGGGACTTGATACCTCCCAGCCGCTCCAGCCACCTGCGTGTATTTCACACACTAATCAGTAACAGAAGGCTATCTGTCTCTGAAGATGGTTAATCAGTTTACAACATCTTCTTGTAAATCATCCATATCTCAGAACTAAAACATAATCAGTTAGTCTTCTAAGTTAAAATCTTGTATCGATAAACTGAGGTGAAAGTGTCTTCAAGGTGTTAATAGCCTTTAGGGTCAAAGCAGTGGAGTGCTACATTTTCTGTCACAGGAGGCAGAATGAGCTCAGTACACTTCTTGTTCTTTTTAATATACGAAAGGCTTTGAGTTAACAAATCCAGGCATACAACAGTTCTGTCCTTGAGTTTTATCTGTGAAAGTCCCATTTGGCATCTTTCTTACAGGACACCTTGTCTGGCCAAATTGTTCTGTCATTAAGATAAGTATAAAGAACAGGCTTTTCAGTTTTTTATCACAATGTAGAACAAAAACTTGACTATGACTTATTTTATCCACCAGAGATACATGATATGAGGAGAAATCATCCTTCTATCAGTACATAGAAATATTGGGCCCAACATGTGTGCAATACACTACTAAGCTTGTAGGACAAGTCCCCAAGCTGGAATTAGAGGGGGACCATGTTGCCACACAGAGAATTGCAGGTAGAGACAACCAGCTATTCAAAAGGCAGTATTTCTCACAGGCCCTACCTTGTGAATTTTATCCTCCAGCAAGTGTGTGTGTGTGTGTGTGTGTGTGTGTGTGTATGTATGGTAGGTTGGCCTCCTAAATATCAGTTGTGATATACTGTGTATTCTTGTGGACTCCATCCTAACCCTATGAGGAAATTTAAGAAGCATAGCAGTGTGTGGAGCTCAGACAGTGGAAGATAAAAATTAGCAATAGCTGCCCATGACAGCCCTGCCTTAAACAATCTAGTTCCTATAGTGTCTGGCAGAATTGCTTTGCATCTATAAATTTGGAGAATGTAAAGCTTTTTTTTTTTTAAGAAAAAAGAAAATAAAACCTTTGATGCTTTTGAGTAAGCCTTTAATCTTAAAATGAATTCTCACAGTACTTGTCATTGCTGTTCACTAGGAAGTATAAATACTGTGAATCTGGGATTAGATTAAGTTCTTTTTCATCAGTCTCTGAGTAAATAAATATTTAAAAAGAGACATGTATTCTAATTATAATCAGTCACTGAGCTCCATTCCAGTTATGTTTCATCTTCTATGACGGTCACTCTGTGAGAATCCATATAGTTATAGTGAAAGAATAAATGACTACTGGGAGCTCTATTCTAAATAGTTGCTGGTTGACTTATGAGAGAACTTAGAGAGTCTGTCATTTATCACATATTTATTATTGGAACAAGCCAATTAACCTGAATTTTACCCATTTTCAGAGAACTATTGCAAATGTGATCCTATCCGTCAGCATGTGAATAATGTAAAGGACTCTCGTCAGTCTAATGAGCTTGGCAACATGCTTCATGACCCCTCCACATGTGCACTTTATAAAACATATGGAACTAGAGAAAACTCTAATAGCTACAGATGCAGTGATCACAGGGATGACACAGTTGACTCATCAAACCCTGATGGACATGAAAGCTTGCACACTGGAAAAGAACCTTTTAAATCTGAAGACTGCGAGAAATCTTTAAATTTGGGTTCTATCATTACTCAAGATCACAGACTCTACACTGCAAAGAAAGAACACAGACAGGAAGAATATGATGTCTCTTTCTCTCCTGTATACAGTGTTTTGCAACAAACAATCTACATTGGAGGAACACCACACCAATGTTTGAAAAGCAGGAAATGTGTCAGTACCACCTCTAACCTCATCATACATCCGAGAATTTATACTGGAAAGAAACCCTACAAGTGCAACATTTGTGACAAATCCTATAAGCAGAGTGCAAGTCTTAAAACACATCAAAGACTTCATACTGGGGAGAAACCTTACAAATGCAAAGACTGTGGAAAGTCATTTCGCCTGTTGGTAGTGCTTAAAAACCATCAGAACATGCATACTGGAGAGAAGCCTTACACATGTAAGGAATGTGACAAATCCTTTCCTGTGAAGTCAACTCTTACAAAGCATCAGAGAATTCATACTGGAAAGAAACCCTACAAGTGCAACGTTTGTGACAAATCCTTTAGTCAATGTTCACATCTTAAAATACATCAAAGACTCCATACTGGGGAAAAACCTTACAAATGCAAAAATTGTGAAAAGGCATTTCATGACTTATCAGCACTTAAAAGCCATCAGAAAATGTATACTGGAGAGAAGCCTCACAAATGTAAGGAATGTGACAAATCCTTTGCTCTAAAGTCAACTCTTACAAAGCATCAGAGAATTCATACTGGAGAGAAACCCTACAAGTGCAACATCTGTGACAAATCTTTTACTCAGTGCTCAAGTCTGAAAACACATCAAAGACTCCATACTGGAGAGAAACCTTACAAATGCAGAGAATGTGGAAAGTCCTTTCCTCAGTCCTCAGCACTTAAAAGCCATCAAAAAATGCATTCAAACAAAAGGCATGCTGGAGAGTAGCTTTACCAATGCAATGAGTGTAACAGGTCCTGTAACCACTATTCATTATTAGGAAGGCAGTAGAAAATTCATTTTCTAGAGAATTTATACAAAGGCAAAGAATGTTGTAAGTCCTTTCTCAGCTATCACATCTTAAAATGCATTACAGAATGCACATAGGTGTGGAACCATAGAACGGTGAAATATGTGACAAATGCTTCACTATGACCGCTACTCTTAGAACACATCAGAAAATTCATACTGGAGAGAAATCTTACAGATGTAAAGAATGTGACAAATCTTTTTCTACATGTTCAAGTCTTCAAACACTAGAAAATTCATACTGGAGAGAAACTTTACAAATGGCAGAGACTGACAAATCCTTCATCCAGCATTCAAATCTTACAATATATTACAGAGTTCATAATGGAGATAGACTTGCATATGTAGAGAATGTGAATTTTTTACTAAATGCTCAACTCTTCGAGCACATCATAAAAATACTGGAGAGAAAAATGCCATTGTGAATATTGTGATGTAGCATTTATCTGATACTCTTTGCTTATAAATCACAACAGTATACACAATAGAAACATAACGATATGAAATTTTTGAAAACTTTGAATGAGGTTTATATATTAGAAAAATATCAAAAAATTTATATTATAATAAAATTCTGCAAATCAAACTGAAAAGCTTTTTTTAAAAAAATGTATATAGGAATTTTGACTGCATGCATGTATGCATTCTGCCTGTAGAGGCCAAATGGTATCAGATTCCCAAATCTGGAGCTATAGGCAGTTGTAAGCTGCTGCCTGCATGTGTGCAGGAAATAGAACCCTGATTCTCTGAAAGAGGAACCAGAGCTCTCAGCCACTAAGCCATTTCTCAAGCCCCTGAGAAAAGCTGTAATAAAACATCTTGTTCAGCCTCTACAAATTCATGATTCCTGTCATGTTGTGCCCACCTTTAATCCCAATACTTCAGACACAGAGGCAGGGGTATTTGTATGAGTTCAAGGCTAGCCTGCTCTTCATAATAGATCAGAACAGGCAGAACTGTATAAACTCTGTATCCATAAACAATAATGACAAAAATGCATCAAAAATTGTGACAAAAACCTTTATTTTTTCCTCTAATTTTGCTGTATATTACTAAATTTATACTTCTGACAAACCTTATAAAGGTACACCATATATAACCACCTTATCTTGCTGTTCATTGGAAGTTTCACCCCAAATACATTCAGTTTAACAAATCCTTTGCCTAGTGCTAGAATAGTAATCATGAAATTCATAATGAAAGGAAGCACAAAAAAATGCTCCAATAAATTCTCATCTTTTATCCTCAAACATCTTCATCTTAGGTTTATACTAATGCAAATACGGAGAGGTTGAGAAACTGTAAAGAATTGGACTGTGAATGTGACATCTACAATTTATAAATCTCCAGGTCAGGGCTGGAGAGATGGTCTGTAGGACCCTGATTTGATTCACAACACCTAACAGGTAGCTCACAATTGTATGTACCTCTAGGATGAGGGTATCTGATGCCTACTGGATTCTTTAGGCACCATTTTCACATACTGCACAGACATACATGCAGGCAAAACATTCATACATAAAAAGAAATCCCCAAGGTTGCCAGGCTTAGTAGACTATGGCTTTCATCCCTGGATGTTGGAAGTAGAGACAGGTTGATCTCTGGGAAATTAAGGCAATCTTAGTCTACAAGCAAATACCAAGACACCCAGTGTTACACAGAGACACCCTGTTTCAAAAAAGGAAAGTTCTGAAGGCATTCAGAAATTACTTTTGAAGTGCTGAAGGAAAATGGGGAAGTATTTATTCTGTCTTAGAGTTTTTATTGTGCTAAGAGACACCATGACCACCACAACTCTTACAAAGGAAACATTTAATTGGGACTGGCGTACAATTTCAGAGATTTAGTCCATTATCATCATAATGGGACATGGCAGCATGCAAGAAGACGTGCTGGAGAATGAGCTGAGAGTGGAGGAATTATACCTGGACTTGTAAGCAATAGGAAGGAGTCTGAGTCTCATGCTGAGCTAAGCTTGAGCAAAACAGACCTCAAAGCCTGCCCCCACAATGACACACTCCTTTCAGCAAGGCCACACCTACTTCAACAAGACCAAACCTAATATTGCCACTCCATTTGGGGGCCATTTTCTTTCAAACCACCACATATTCTAAACTTTAAAATAATATATCTGTCCTTAATCTTAGTAGACCTTTACTGAGGAAAAAGAGACTCCTGTGACCCTCCTTCACCCATAATGAAATGGTAATTGTCCCAAACTTGCATAGTTGCTGTAGTGAGGAGGTGAGTGGGCATGCTTTCCATCCCACCCGGCTCCCTCACGGCTAGCTTTACACCCAAAATAACAGCACACAAGCTGTATTTATTTAAATACTGCCTGGCCCATTATATCTAGCCTCTTCTTGGCTAACTCTCATATCTTACTTAATCCATTTCTAATAATGTGTGTAGCACCATGAGGTGGTGTCTTACTGGGAAAGATTCAGCATGTCTGACCTGGCGGCTGGCTCCATTGCATCTGCTTGACTCATCTTTCTCCCAGAATTCTGTTGTCTACTCCACCCACCTATGTTCTGACCCATCAGGCCAAGCAGTTTCTTTATTAACCAATGAAAGTATGACCCTCCTCCATCAAGTTGCTTGTTCTCAGTACTTTTTGAACAGCTATTTCAATTGTGCATTACCTTCTACTATTGGTGAATGAATTCATCAATGTTGAGAGTAGTACAAACTGATAGTTGTAATCATATATATTTTTGATGGCAGATTAATGACATGTTCATTAACAAAACATCAATAGACTCTGCCCTTGGACCTGTAATTCCCAAGCCATGATTTTGTTTGTTTTACCATATTTACAGTACCAGACATGAATTCCCTTCTGGTGGAACTGGGGTCAATTCTATCAAGAAACAGGTTGGTTATTACTATAAGCAGTCATGCCAGAATTGCATGAGTGTACACATCTTGCCTAGTTGGTTTGCATTATTAAGACCTGTTACAGGGAGTGGGGTTCCTTGTTCCAGCTGCCCAGCTAGCGTATACCCGAAATAATCACACAGAAGCTGTATTAATTAAAACACTGCTTGCCCATTAGCTCTAGCCTATTGGCTACTCTCACATCTTGATTTAACCCATTTCTATTAATCTGTGTTTACCATGAGGTGTCTCCATGGAGGCTCTCTGTCTCTCTCTCTCTCTCTGTCTCTCTCTCTCTCTGTCTCTCTGTCTGTCTCTGTCTCTCTCTCTTCTTCCTTCCAGAATCCATTTCTGTCTTCACCTACCTGTTCTGCCCTATCAGGCCAAGCCATTTCTTTATTAATTAACCAATGAAAGCAACACATAAACAGAAGGACCTCCTAAACCAAAGACCATTAACATTCTTTCTGTCAGGCACATGTACAGAACTTTGTAGTATATAAAAGCTAGCTGGTAGGGAAAGTTCTCTGGTAAGTTCAAGGTTACTCTCTTATCTTGTAAAAAAAAAAGTGTTTTGTGTCTTCTACAATGCCATGTACTTATGGTGGCCAAGGAAGAGCAGTGGAAATGAAGACTTGTTTTGGTGGTTGTGCCTCTGTTGTTTCCTTATTCAGTAGTTTTTGAGGACTTGTTTTGGTGGTTGTGCCTCTGTTGTTTCCTTATTCAGTAATTTTTGAGGACTTGTTTTGGTGGTTGTGCCTCTGTTGTTTCCTTATTCAGTAATTTTTAGGCAGATAACCTAAATGGTAGGCTGCATTTCATTTAATAACTGGTATCTGTTAGCAGCATTATTTACCTGTTGTCGAATACCGCTGTTCACAGTTTTAAAAATTACATTTCCTTTTAACTTGTAAGACTCTTGCATACACTTTTATACCCAAATACAACAGGGGGAATAAGACAAAAGACTGCTTTAACATGATTCAAAGGACAAATAGAACAGTTATTTGCTTCAATACTTTGAGACATCAAGTCAATAGCATTCTGTTGTTTGTATAGTAAACCCACTCTAGACCAAGTATCCTGAAGGCTTCCACTCCCAAGGTCAAACCTCCTAATACAAAAGGAGCAGAAGTATGCTTGAATATCCTGACCATTGGTCATAATCTAACTGTAATGGGCCATCTTAATGTCAAAAAGATCAAGTGACCACACCCTAGGTAATGATGTATAGCCACACTTGTTGTCAACAACTTTGAACAAGCGAAAACTTTCTGACCTTCAGACAAGATGTAAACAGGATCACATTTTTGGGCCTCCACAGAGTACATAACATTTTTGTCTTTCTGGGTCTGAGTTATCTCACACAGGATGATTTTTTTTCTACTTCCATCCATTTGCCTGCAAGTTTCATGATATTTTTTTTTTAACCACTGAGTAATACTCCATTGTAAATATATAACACATTTTCTTTATCCATTTTTCAGTTGAGGGGCATCTAGGTGGTTTTCAGGTTTTGGCTATTACAAATAATGCTGCTATGAACATAGTTGCATAAGTTTCCTTGTGGTATGATTGAGCATCTTTTGGGTATATTCCCAATTGTGGTATCTCTGGGTTTTGAGGTAAACTGATTCTCATTTTTCTGAAAAATCACCATACTGATTTCCAAAGTAACTGTATAAGTTTGCGCTCCCACCAGTAGTGCAGGAATGTTTCCCTTACTCCACATGCCCTCCAACATAAGCTGTCATTAGTGTTTTTGGTCTTAGTTATTCTGACAGGTGTAAGATGGTATCTCAGAGTCATTTTGAGTTGCATTTCCCTGATGACTAAGGATGTTGAGCAATTCCTTAAATGTCTTTTGGCCATTTGATAGCCTTCTGTTGAGAATTCTCTGTTTAGATCTGTACCCATTTTCCATTGGATTGTTTAGTATTTTAATGTCTAGTTTTTTGGGTTCTTTATATATTTTA
>NW_026068251.1:513376-531673 GCF_014885135.2 Alexandromys fortis | reverse complement strand
TTTTTCGAGACAGGGTTTCTCTGTGGCTTTGGAGCCTGTCATGGAACTAGCTCTGTAGACCAGGCTGGTCTCGAACTCTTAGAGATCCGCCTGCCTCTGCCTCCCGAGTGCTGGGATTAAAGGCGTGCGCCACCACTGCCCGGCGACTTCATTATATAAATAGAACATTTCTCCTCCTACTTTCCTCCATTCGAACTCTTCCTTAAACCCCTCCCTGCTCTTTCAAATTCATAGCCTCTTTTTCATTAGCAATATTGCATATATATGTATATCTACATACATAAGTTCTTAAATAAACTGCTCAGTCCACATAACATTACTTGTATGAATGTTTTCTAGGCTGAACATTTGGTATTGGACACGCAGTTGATGTGCTCTTCCTTGGTAGAGACTATTTCTGCTGCTCCCAACATTCTCCCATATTGCCTGTTGTTTCCACTGTACAAAGGTCTCAGGCCAGTGGGTCTTTCCTCATCCATTTTAGCAAGTCCATAGTTTATAAGCTTGTTCAGATCCTGTTTGGTTTGTCATGTAGGTGAAATTTTATGGATGTAGCTTCTGGAGACACAACCTTACAATCTCAGCAAATTCTATGATTCTATGTTTCTTACAATATCTATTCCCCCTTTTCAAAAAAAAATGGTCCATGAGTCTTGGTTAAAGGAGAGTTTTGTAGATATATCCATTGGGCTTAGTCTCCATGACTCTGGATTTTCACTAGTTGTAATTATTTTTTAGCAGACTCTGTTGCAAAGAGAAGTTTCCTTGATGAGGGTGGAGACTACGTTTATCTGTGGGATTATGCTCGTTTAGAAAAGAGCTGGATCTTGGTTCTTCTCTAACATTCTTGACTTCCCCAGCACCAAGTAGGTAGCCAGGTGTCTAGTACCAGTTATGGTTTCTATTTTTGTTACAAGAGCCTTTAGTCCAATTAGAGAGCTGTTGCTTAACAATAAGGCATGACTGCCACTACTGCACTCTTAGGGTTATTGTACCATGAAGACCACTGATGTAGGTCATGGGCATTATAGCTGGGTAGGACTGTTCATTGGCTTCCTCCATTGGAAGCTTACATTGTACTTCTGGTACCTTAAAAGCTATTCTACAAGAAAGAGTTTTCTTTGTTTCGAGACAGGGTCTCTCTGTGTGTTACTGACTTCCTAAGACACACTGTGTAGATCAGGATGGCTTTGACCTCAGAGACCTCCTTGTTCCTGCATTCTGAGAGCTGGATTCATAGGTTTGTATGATCTTGCCCAACTATACATCACCTTTTGTTATCATGTCTTGACAATTACCCAAGGTAACTTCACCACATACTTGATAGTCATGAGTGAACAAATGGGTCTTCTGTCTATTAACATTAAATTTTCAACACCACTAAATTACAAACTCTAATTAAAATAGACGAGTGCATATATTATATGAAACTAAAACAAGAAGAAATAAATAATGTAAGTAGAAATACAAGTAGCAATGAGATGGAACCAGGAATGCCTCCCCCGAAAAAAAACCCAACACCAGGACCATATTGACAGGATTCTATCAGAACTTCAAAGAACTAACAGCAAAGCTACTTTAAATACTTTTTGACAAGATAGGAAGACTTCCTGACTCTTACTATTATCTGACATTAAAACCAGATAATGATACAACCAAAAAGAAATTACAGACTAATATGGTCATTTAAAAAGTGTGTTATTAACTATTTGACACAACATACACACAGCATGTTCCTTAAATACTGCCCACTCTCGCCTCATGCCTCTCTACTATGGGTCCACAATTCCAACAAATTCATTGTATTCATCTCCATTCATTTTGCTTGGGATCCTCTGAGATTAACCAGGGCCATGTGTGAGACTGTGGGTTTAGAGGTATGTGTTTGAGCCTGCTGGACTCAGCAGAGGACTACAGTTAAATGTAGTGATTCTTCTCCTACAATTCATCCATAGCCAACATTTGAGAGGTAAAGAGTGGGCCTTATGAGCCTTGCCCTCTCTTAGATTAATTTGATCTAGTGCGAGGACAATGCAGGTAAGTATGGTAGCTGCTGGTTACTGATTACAGCAGCTGTGTGGAGTCAGCCCTTCCTCCTCTTTCCTTTATTTCCTTTCCTCCTCTTTCTCAAAGGTCCCAGTCACAGACTTTCTTAGGATTGGGACCACATACCTCCTTTATTTTCTGAATCTGGGACAGCAAGACACTCTTCATTCACCTCTGCGTTTTAAAAAAAAAATCTATGATTTATCTCAAAGCACCTTAAGCATGCATTATAGAAGACAAACTCCTTTCTGAGTGAATAAAATGTCAAGATCACCTTCTAGGGGGTGAGAGCAGAACAGCGCGGGATGAACTCAGCCCTGGGATGTTAGCGATGGACTGACCTGACTTCTTGAGACACCTTTTTTTTTTTTTTTTTTAAATCCAAGGCACAATTGCAAATTTTGGTTTTCACTTGTCATATTTTTGTTGGCGATGGGATGCTGGCATCTGAATTTAGCGTATTGTCGTTTGGTGTAACTATACAGCCCGGGAGGCTGGTAGTCAGGTCGAGGTTAGGCTGCCTGTCTTTTATCTGAAGGGGTCAGAACTCCCTGTGGGGTCAAGTAATGGGATGTAGCGTCCTCCTACATTCAGTTCTGGTTTAGGCTGACAGCAAGCTGTGCAAATCAGGTCCAGGGCAGCATGAGACACAGCGGGAGGTTCAGTGGGGCGGAGACACTCACCCGGAAACAGCGGTTGAAGGAGATCTTTGGCCCTTGTTGAGGTAGTGGGAGGGCTTAGAGGCATGACGCAGGCGGAAGCTGGGAAGCGGCTTTACTGATGCTTGGAAAATTGGGCGGAAGAGCCGAAGCCTGAAGTGCCCAGTGCTGGTTCCCCGTCGTTGCTCGGGGACCTGCACCGTCGGGGATCGAATGGTGCAGACCTGGGAGCGGAGGACACTGCCGGGTGTCGCGGGGACGCGAAAACTCCCGGAGCCGCAGTCTCCGCGGGGCGGCCTGGGAAAGTCAGCAGCGCAGTGGGGAAACCGCAGCCCGGCGGCCCTGGGACCTCCCAGGTCAGTGGAGCATCCTGTTTTTAATTCATCGTCTCTGGTCGCCGAAATAGTGTTATAAAAATAATTGAGTAGAATATTTGAATTTATTTGTTGATGCTTGCAAAGGCGTTTTATGATTGTAAGAACAAAGCTCTCGAAATTTACATCATCCCTGTTAATTTCTGTGATCTACCTGGTACTTAGCATCCCGGCAGAGCTTTTTGATATTAGACATGAGAGGACGTGGAAGGGTTTTTCAGCGCAAGGACATCTTTGCAGTCAGGTGTGAAGGAACACAACTAAGGCACACCATGCAACAAACCTAATGCCAGAGATTTATTGGGGAAAAACAGACTGGTGGCTACACTGAAAGGGAAAAGAGACCGTGGAAGGCTGGGCGGAGGTTGGGCTTGTATAGTGTCTTTGGATCATGTGCAGGGTGATGGTGGAAATGTACAGGGGGGCCTGAAGTATTACTTAATGCTGAAATGGTGGATATCTATTAACAGTTAATCACGGGGCTTGCTTTCCAGGTTGAAAGCCTCTGGAGGCACAGGCTTGGCTAGACCCTGCCCTACGCTCCCATTACCCCAGAATACTCTAAGGGTCATAAGTGCCGTTATTAGTCCCTTCAGGCAGACTAACCAGGCCCCAATTTACGGGGGGGGGGGGAAATGCCCAATACCTGGCCACAAAATTCCAGTAATTCCTGAGTTTGCCCCAAGATCAGGCCACAAATTCTCTCCAATCCCAGGTCACCCTGGAAAGCTCTGTCCCTCTTCACCCTCCCCTAAAATACTATATCAATACAATTTCCTGCTTAGGTCTTTGATGATTCTCCTCAGAGAAGAGGCTGTGTTTTTCCCTCCCAGTAAATCTCCTCTGTGAGTTTTGTTTTTCAGTTTGGCTTTGTGGTATTCCTTGATTCCCAGCTGGCAGGATACCGTTCCCTTCAGAGCTGCAAGGCCTGCATTGGGTAGTTGCTCTCCTCTCTACTGTAACACTTGCACCAGTCTCGGAGTTCTGGGGAAGGAAGGGGCGGAGTCATTTTCCCCTGGCCTGTTAACCTACGTAATGGCCTGCAGATGGAATTGAATCTGAAATATAGTTTTGCAAGTTTCACAGATATGGTTATAAGCATAAAGAAATATGGTTTAAAAGTAAACTTTTCATCCTCCATTAACTTTCATCTGAGGCATATGCACTCTATGATGTAAATGCAGCATTCTGAAAAGTGTCTTTGCCAGGCTTGGTGGCACACATCTGGAATCCCAGCAGTGGGAAAGCAAAGGAAGGCAGATTGCAGTGAGTTGAAGGCCAGTAATATGTACATAGTGACTTCCAGGACAATCAGAGCTACATGGTGAGATCCTGTCTCACAAAAAAGAAGAAAACAAGAAAAAAGAAATGTGTATTTTTGTGCTGAAGTCTTAATAAACAGATTAGAACCAGGAAAATGAACAGTCTGTTGTTTGAAGGTCTTAGGTCACAGTCTTTTCACAGCTAAAAAGGGCATTATAGTGCTAGTTGGCTGTGGCACATGCCTTTGATCCAGCACTTAGGAGGCAGAGGCAGTTGGATTGCTGTGAGTTCAGGCCAACCTGGTCTACAAGAGCTAGTTCCAGGACAGGCTCCAAAGCTACAGAGAAACCCTGTCTTGAAAAATCAAAAGGGGGAAAAAAAGGGCATGGGCATTATAAACCTGGTTGGGGGAGTGGCACATGCCCTTAACTCCAGCATTCTGGAGGCAGAGACAGGTGAATCTTGGAGTTGCTGGCCATCCTGATCTACAGAGTAAGGGGTATAACAGGAATTCTATGGGGAGGGAAGAGATGTAAAGAAAGGCTGTGGCTTACTAGATAAGGTGCCTTCTGCAGCTATGTGGCACCCCCCTGACTCTACCTACTCTCTTTCTATATTTTTGTTTGGATTTCCTGCATGGCTTTATTCCGCTAAGCAATTGGTCCAAAGAACTGTATTCATCAACCAATAAAAGCAATACATATACAGAAGGACATCCCACATCATCTCTCCTTTTCTGTCTAATTAAAAGGGAAGGTTTTTAACTTTAACATAGTAAAATTACATATAACAAAAACAGGTATCAAGCAAGAATTACAGTTACAATATTTAGTCTATTTATATCTGGCAAAAATAAGGAAAATATACTATCATCTATTTTATATTTGTGAGTCTAAAATTTCATATCTCATTTATCTTTTAGTATAACTAAGGAAAACTATAACTGTCTTTAAAGAACCCAGAAGGATATATTACCTAAGTTAACAAGAAGTGCATTGTAAGCGACTTCCAATACTCTAGAATTAACAAAGACATCTCTCTGCCTGCGCAGTCTTCCAAAGTTCTCTGTATTGTTGCAGCATCCATCTTCAGCCTCCTGCCTTATATTCTCTCTGCCCAACTATATCACTTCCTCTCTGTACTGGTTTCCAGACCTCTGTGGTTAACTAGTGGCTAATTCTGCCCTGTGATATTCAGGCAGGCTTCATTTGTTAGAGTACAAACAAAAGATCACCACAGTACTGTGTCAGAAATCCATGTGCTTCCTGAAGAATCTCTTTCTCATGTACAGGGCTCACTGATCACCCATACCTGCTCACCTGTGCAGCAGAACAAAGGGCCTGGAAGGAGAGGAGACAGCAGCTAAGGATGCAGGTATGGTAGAGGGACTGGTGAAGGGGAGGAAAGGGGATCAAGTAAATGAGGAAGTGGGATAGGAAATCAGTTTTACCACTTCCTGTTTCACTCAAAATTATTCTGGAGACTTCCACTGAGAAAAATGTCTGGATTTTCAAAATAAAAGCATGAGAAGACTTTCTACAGAAGAAAATTTTATTTGATTATGCATGTGACTGATGCTGTCCTTATTCATTCACTTCACTGATTATGTTTCATACCATTTTTAAATAATTTTATTCCTTGATTTTTATATATTATAAAAACAATGAAAATTAATACCTCTAAGTTTATTTATTGTTTTCAGAATTTTTGAGCTTTGGTATTCTAACATTCTCTACCTTTTAGTGTTTTTGTCTTCATTCCTGAAAATAATGCCAGCATGGTTTTGATAAGCACCAGGAAGTATCCTGCTAAACTCCATCTGTACTGTCTCCTATTGTCTGTCTAAAATTATGCTAAATATTTAGAATGCAGTAAGGACCTATGCTGATTTTGTAAAGTACTGGTTGTAGGTTCTCCTCCAAGATCCATGACTTCAGTAGCTCTAGGGAAACTGACAAGGTTTCCAGTTCCAGGCATGTTTTTCCTCTCGTTGAAATGATCTTAATCCAACTAGAAGCTGTTGGTTACCACCAAGGTTTGTGTGCGACTCTTGCACCCTTAGGGCTGTCATTCAGTTTGGATAATTTTTGTGGTTCATAGGTGTCATAGCTGGGTTGGACTGTTGGGTGGCTCCCTCCTTTGGAAGCTTGGATGTTGCCTTCTGGCACCATGAAAGCTAGTCCCCAGGCATGAAGCTTTAAGGTCAGTTCCATCTTGAGTTCTCTAGGGACTCAACTTCTGCCTCTAAGAGGCAACCATGGGCAACAGCAATACCATATAATGTTTGGAGGTCTTTTGCACAGCTGTGACCAACAACTTCTAAGCATGCTTCTTACCCTTGGTGTTGGTCAGCTTGTTAGAAAATCTATGACTTTTGTGAGGAGTTGTAGTGTAAATTCTGTTTGGTCTTAATAATAAATCCTGGAGTCAGATATAGAGGTTAATGCTGAAAGATCAGAAAAGAAGAGAAGTCACCCACTAGAGAGTTCCAAAAGGGCGATCCTGTTTCTATGGATCCTCAGACTAAATGCTCTGTTGATGAAATTTCAGATTGAATGCTGTCTCCATGAAACCTCAGACTGCTCTGAGATCCTGTCTCTTCCTGCTTTATTTTCTCCTCTCCTTCCAGCCATATCACTCCTGTCTCCACCTCCCTACCGCTGGTATTAAAGGCATGTGATCCAGAATGCTAGGATCAAATGTCATTGGACATTATTCTTGGGTTGGTTGATGACAGCTATTCTGTTTGGGGTGAAGCCGTATATTGCCAAGTAGTTTTAATTTGCATTTCTGTGGTGGCCTTTTTAGGATCCTGAATGCTTTTGCAATGTTTATTGGCCGCTTGAGTGGTCTTTGGTCTTGAAATAGTGTCTATTTAGTTTATTTGCCCATTTGTTGATTTGTAGTTTTATTTCCCCAGTATTTAATTAATTTAATTTCTGTTAAATTCTTGCTGTGAGCTTTATCCAAAATGTCAATGATAAAAATTTTCTTAGCTATTGCTTAAACATTTTTTGATGTGTTTTAGACTTCCCTTGATTTTTATTACTCTTCAGGAGTGAAGTGAAATATTCTCAAAAACCTCTGAATGGCTATTTGTCTGTCTTGGCTTATGCATATTCTTAGGGAAATTATGGACTACATGCAATATGGCTGATGCAGATTTTTCTATCAATTTGTAGTGGCCTAAAAATTCTCATAAAATTAGTTCCATAGAACCCTTATCTTATATATTAATTGACAGTATGTAGTGCTGTTACAATTCTTGCTACTATGAAAAAAAAGGTCTTTACCTTTAAAATCAGGCATATATTCTGCCTTCTTTACCTACACTTTTGTTCCTTAATGTTGTGACTTTGTACTTAGAGTTTAAGCATCATACTTGAGCCTGTTAGAATACAATCATGTAAGGCCCAAGTACACACAAGAGTGATATACGTCAATGTTTTGGCATGATCTACTGGTACAGCAATTGAAGCACATTTCCTCCTCATGAATTTTCCTTCTGAGACATGTCTGCTGTGATCTTGTGTAACATAAACACGGCATCTGTAACAGATAGATAATGGTTTCCAGACCTTAACCGTATTTCTTGTTTCATGTATATGTTTGTAAGACTATTTCATCCTGTTTTCACAGAGTTAGAACATTCATGATAGAGTATGACTGTATTGGACATCACCTGTTTCAGTAATTATCTTCGTTTATCCACATTCTGTTTCCATATATCCAGGAAAGCACTTCCAGGTAGCACATGGTTAAACCGTACCTTTTTTATTTCAGGGTCTGTTGACATTCAGGGATGTAGCTGTGAACTTCTCACAGGAGGAGTGGGAATGCCTGGACTCTGCTCAGAGGGCTTTGTGCATTGATGTGATGTTGGAGAATTATAACAACCTGATCTTTGTGGGTGAGAATGTTTTGCTTGTTGAATTCCGAACCCATCTTTTGTGTATTCTGATTTCATAGGATGTTAAGATGTTCTTCATAGGATGTGTTAAGCTGTCCTGAAAAACAAACAACAACAACAACAAAAAAAAAACAAAAACCAAGAGAAGACAAGGCAATGTTAAGTAGTAGAAAGAACTTTTTCAATGCTTTTTAGGTTTCCCTTTCCATTTTCCACTTTTAGAGGTTTCATTCAGTCTTCATTTTGGTTCTAAGATTCATCTATAACCTCAATAGCATATACTATTTCCACTAATATCTTAAATCTCCATATCTTTTATTACAATTGATGTGGTTTTAATTCTGAGAAAAATTCAAGATATACAAACTGAAAATACTAAATACCCTGAAGATTTTGAAAATAATTATCAGTTGAGAAATCCTGCTTAAATTCTTCTGCTTTGTGTTTTGTTTTGTTTTTGTTTTGTTTGTTTTTGTTTTTCAAGACAGTGTTTCTCTGTAGCTTTGGAGCTTTTCCTGAAACTAGCTCTTATAGACCAGGCTGACTTTGAACTCACAGAGATTAAGCTCCCTCTGCTTCCCGAGTGCTAGGATTAAAGACTGCACCACCACCACCCAGCTTCTGCTTTTTATTTTTATGTTCTCAGCACAGAACTACTATAGACTTTGTATTCTTTCTAAAATTCTAGCATGGCTACCTGAAAGAACATGTGGATTATTGTGTGCAATAATGATCACCTGGAATGTGAAGAGGAGAGAGTTGCCATAACTAGAATGGGCTAGTCAATGAGTGGGACAACAGTGATGACTTAAGTGAAGGAGAAAGCAAGAGCTGAGAATGTTTTTGTGATGTTCAATTCCACTTGAAAGGATTTCTGATCATTTAACTTAGTATAGTGTCCTGGCCCCAGGATGCATCCTGCCTGTTGTAATAACTGTTAGAAGGTATTGTGTCTTATTACATCTGAATTATGGTGACTTAATTCTAGTACAAAATGCAGTTTTACTGTCTATGCTGAAATCAGATCTGCATGATTTGACAAAATTTTAAGTCTAACGTGAGTTTATGAAGTAGGATTATTCTGTAATTTCCTTCCTTGTATATGTATCGTCATATTACATCCTTTATTTTCTTGCCAGTGGAAAGCACTCAGACACCCTTCTGAGAAATAATCTCAGAAGTCAATGTACAGAGTGGACTTGAGAATAACTCTATGAGGAAAGTTAAGAAACACAGCAGTGTGTAGAGCTCAGGCAGTGGAGGATAGAAAAAAAAGCAATAACGTCCCATGACATCCCTGCCTCACACAATCTAGAACCTCTAATGTCTGGCAGAATATTGTCTTTGCATCCATTCCTTTTGAAGAATCTATTGTGTTTTTCTAGAAAGAAAAGTAAACCCTGTGATACTTTTGAGTAAGACTTTAATCTTAAAAGGAATTGGGTCTTCTGAATATCCCTCTACATTGCCCATCACGTAGTACGTACAAGCACTGTAAACCTGGGTTTGTTTTAAATTCTTCTTCATCAATTTCTGAGAAGAAATATTTAAAGATAGTGGTATATATTCTAAATACATCCACTCAGGGACCTCTATCCCAAAGTTAGTTCATGACCCTCAGTTATTTTTTTCTATCTTTTTCCCACTTAGAGATTTTTGATAAAGATCTGTTATAAATCACTGACCTTTAAAGGCTGTCATGCTGTTTTTGTGAGAATCCATACAATTATGGTGAATGTCCATTACTGTGAACATATATATTTAAATTTCTTTATAAATAAATACATATATATACATATATAAATATGCAAGTTGACTTATTTTAAAGGAGAACTTAAGGAGAAGTCATTTATCATATGTATATAATTGGAACAAGCTTTGTTAATCTGAATTGTACTCATTTTCAGAGAACTATTGCATATGTGATCCTGTCCATCAACATGTGAAGATTGGAAAGCAGTCTAAAGACCTTGAGAAATCATTAAATTTGTGTTCCAACATTACTCAAGATGAGAGACTCTATACTGCAAACAAAGAGCACAGTCAGGAAGAATATGACTATTTCAGCTCTGCATGCAGTTTTTTGCAACAACCAGTCTATATTAGAGAGACACCACACCATCGTGGGAAATTTAAGAAATTTGTCCACACTGCCTCAAGCCTCACTCTACATCAAAGAATTCATCCTGGAATTAAATCCTGCAATTATATCATTTGTGAAAAATCCTTTATCCAGCATGCAGGTCTTAAAATGCATCAAACACTTCATACTGGGGAAAAAACTTACAAATGCAAAGAATGTGGAAATTCTTTTCTTGAATTATCTCATCTTAACAGGCATTACAGAATCCATGCTGGTGAAAGACCTTACAAATGTGAGGTATGTGACAAATTCTTTACCTTGAACTCAACCCTTAAAAGACATCAGAAAATTCATACTGGAGAGAAACCTTACAAATGTATGGAGTGTGACAAGTCCTTTGCCCGGGATTCACATCTTAGAACACATCAGAGAGTTCATACTGGAGAGAGACCATACATTTGTCAGGAATGTGGCAAATCTTTTGCCCAATCTTCCGGTTTAAGGACACATCAAAAAATTCATATTGGAGAGAAACTTTACAGATGCAAAGACTGTGACAAATCATTTACCCATACTGTAAGTCTTAAAGTACATCAGAGAGTTCATACTGGAGAGAGACCTTACAGTTGTAAGGAATGCGACAAATCCTTTACCACTTGCTCACATCTTAAAAGACACCAGAGCATTCACACTGGGGAGAAACCTTACAAATGTAAAGAATGTGACAAGTCTTTTACTAGCTGCTCATATTTTAGAGAACACCAGAGAAGTCATACTGGAGAGAAACTTCACAAATGCAAACACTGTGCCATGTCCTTTACCCATGTTGTAAGTCTTAGAATACATCAGAGAATTCATACTGGAGAAAGACCATACAGTTGTAAGGAATGTGACAAAGCCTTTACCAATTGCTCAGATCTTAAAAGACATCAGAGAGTTCATACTGGGGAGAAACCTTACAAATGTGTGGAATGTGGCAGATCCTTTACCCTTTGCGCAAATCTTAGAAGACATCGGAGAGTTCACACTGGAGAGAGACATTACAAACATACGGAATGTGACAAGTCCTTTACCCACGACTCAAAACGTAGAAAACGTCATAGACTTATTACTGGACAGAGAACTTACAATTGTTAGGAATGTGGCAACTCTTTTACCTACTCTTCTGGTTTAAGGAGACATCAGAAAATCCATAATGGAGAGAAACCACACAAAGACAGATGCATCCTCTGTCCAGATTTCAGATCTTAGGAGGATGGATCCTCTGTCCAGATTTCAGATCTTAGGAGATAGGAGAAAATTCGTAATGGAGAGAAACATACCATTTGAAAAATGTAACATAGCATTTTCTGGTATTCCCTTCTTATAGATCATAACAGTATGCAAAATAGGAACATAAAGATAAGAAACTTGTGAAAGTCTTTAGGGAACTTTTACATTTTAAGAATATCCTAGAGATTATATTAAAATACAATTCTGAATGCAAATGCAATAATGGGAAAGCTTTTTATTTTTTTAAACATGTATGCATGCTTTGCCTGCAGTTAGTCTGTGCACTATGTGTATGCCTGATGTACTACAGAAGGGGTCATCTGATCCCCTGAAGCTGGAATTACAGACCACTGGGGACTGCCATGCCTGTGTCGGCAATGAACACTGTTCTTCAGGAAGAGCAACCAATGCTCTTACCTACTTAGCCATGGCTGTGGCCCCTGGTTTAAAAAAAAAAATGTAATAAAAACATTTATCTTGTTCTACAATCAAAAAATCATATTACTGCCAGGTGTGGTGGTGCACTCAGGATGCAGAGGTAAAATGATATCTGTGAGTCAGAGAACATCTTCAACTTCATGCTGAGTTTCAGGACAGCTCAGACTTCACAACCTCTTTGTCAAAAGAAAACAACAACAAAATTCTAATAGAATTACATAGAAAATATCACAAAACCTTTTGTTTACTTTCCAATTTTGCTATATACTACAAAACTCATACTTCTGAGAACCAAAAAAAGAGAGTATAGACTCCCCATGTCTGTCAATTGGAAATTATACCTCCCTAAATGCCTTGAATTTGACAAACCCTTCACATACTGCTGAAATTGCAGAGATAAAAGAAAATTCACAATTAAAGAAAACACTGATAAATTGTTTTATTCACCTTCCAGTTCTTCATGCTAGAGTCAGACCATACAAATAGCAAGAAAGGAACTAACTGTGAAGATGTAGGCTGTAATTGTGACACCACCGGAATGCTGACATACAACTTGGACGTTCCCAAAGGCTAAGGATTGTGATACACCATCTCAGCTCTCTGGAAGCATAAAAAGGTGTATTCCTGTGACTGCTAGGGCAGCATTTTCTACATTGCAAATTCCAAATCAGCCAGAGCTATATAGGAAATCCTATCTTGAAAAACCAAAATAAGATCAAGAAAGAAATCCTGACCAGATGCAGGACTTCATTTTGAACTACTGAAGAAAACTTGGGAAGAATTTACTTGAAACTCTATAATAAAATGATATAACTTCTGTTACCTGCCAGTACACCTTCTCTGACGTAAAGGAGACCTGTAGGACCCCCCTCAACTATGTTGAAATGGTGATTACCCCAATCTTACACAGTTGCTTTTTCTTAGTCTCGAATAGTTATTAATCTCTGCATTCCCACTACCTATTGCAGGAGAAAACTTCTTTCACCTATGTTGAGAATAGTATGAAGTTATCTTAAACATGAATATTTAGATGGCAGAATAATGGTTATGATTGTTAATCAAAACATTAATCGAGTTACAACCTACAACCTATAGGTTCCAATGTTTTTGTTTTTTGTTTTACCATGGCATGAATTCCTCTCTGTGGTACAGGTTTGAAATCCAATCAAGAGAAACTTTGTTTATGTCCATTAATATTGGTGCCAGTTTTGCACCCACATCTTGGCTGGCAAGTTTTTATTGTAACATGTGTGGTCCAGGGCTAAGGAAGACCACTGACATCATTTCTGTGAGAACAGCATTCACAGGCCCTTACAGTGCCACAAAGACTGGCCAGCAGGGAATTTTGCCTGGTATGTTCAATGTTGCTCTCTGTCTTGCAGTGCCAAAGTGTTTGGTGTCATCAGCTACACCATGTACTTATGTTGTCTGATCAAGAGCACTTGGAATGACCTGTTTAGTTTATGGTGACAATGGGGCCTCCCTGACCAGTTAATCCTAGGCAAATAACCAGTATCTGGTACAGAGAGTTCCACTAAATAACCCTAGTGTTTGGGAGCAAAATTATTTACCCATGTGGGACACCTTTACTAATTTGTAAGATAAGGGGATTTCATAAGGTTTCTACACAAATTTTTACTTTGGTTGACCCACCTACTCCTCATCCCTTCTCTGTGTTCCATCCCCAGTTAAAGATTTAACACATATCCAATGCCCAAATCCTTTATAACACATGTTATATGAAGTTTTCCAAATATCTACTTTTTCTATTCCTGTTGGAATATTGTCTGCCTCCAAGCATTCACTTGTAGCCTCATAGTGTGTGCCAAATGAATGGTTGACTGAGGAAAAAAAAAAAAGACTATGGCCTAGTTTCTGATGGCTCTGCACATTATATATGCACCACCAGAAGTGGACAGCTGCAGCATTACAACTCCTTTTAGGAACAATCCTGAAAGACAAAGTTGAAGGGAATCTACTTTTTTAAATTTATTTATTTCTTTATTAATTAATTAATGATTTCTGTCTCTTCCCCACCGCTGCCTCCCCTTTCCCTCCCCCTCCCCCAATCAAGTCCCCCTTCCTTGTCAGCCCAAAGAGCAATCAGGGTTCCCTGCCCTGTGGGAAGTCCAAGGACCACCCACCTTCATCCAGGTCTAGTAAGGTGAGCATCCAAACTACCTAGGCTCCCACAAAACCAATAGGTGAAGTAGGATCAAAAACCCATTGTAAATATTGTACATTGGCTTGGATTCTTTTATATTGATAAAAAGTTGAGATTATTTTGTTAGAATGCACTGTACATTCATTTCTAGTCTTGTTCAAGTATGGTACCTATGAAACTTATTTAACAACATAATGCAAATTTCTAGTCCTTGAATTTTATTGACTGTTGGCTCCCTCCTCTGGAAGGTTGAATGTTGGCTTCTGGTACCATGAAAGCTAGTCCTCAGTGAGGTGACTTTTCAGTCAGTTCCATCTGGAGACCTCTAGGATTTGTGTCTGAAGTTTGTGTCTTCTTCAACACTAGAAATTCAAGTTATGCCTCTGAGAGGCAACCATGGGTAACAGCAATATCCTGCAATGTTTGGAAGTCTCTTGTTAACTGTGACCAAGAACTTCAAGGCAACAAAACTATATAAAATAAGAACAAATATAAAGTATAAAAATTAGAATTACAACCAGCATAAACAAAATCAAGCAAGAAACATATGCTAAATGTTTAAGTTTTCTAGTAGAAATAACTTGGTCAAGTCATGAGAGGAAAATAGCTATGACTATTTAGTCTTCAACCACATTGAAGACTGAGAAGGAAAATAATATTACTTAGGTAAACGGGAAGAGTAATCAGGCAACTTCCTAAATGTACAAGAAATGAGAAAGACAACTGGGTACTGGGGCAATCACACAAAGTCTTATTTGCAATGTTTGGAGCAACCAACTTTGGTTAAGGTCTAGACCAACTGACAGACCATTTTCAGAGGCAGGATGATTTTTCAAAACCATCTTACCCTAACTTGGCAAGATTCGACAGTCTTTTTTCTTGTATCCTGCTTGTCCTATCTGAACACCATGCATTTTCTCAGTGGTCAAGGTGCAGCTCTTTGTCAAAAGGATGTAGAACATTTCCTTAAGTGTCTTTCAGCCATTTTAGATTCTTCTGTTTAGAGTTCTCTGTTTATCTCTGTACTCCATTTTTTTATTGGATTGTTTGTTCTTTTGATGGCAATTTTTTTGAGTTCTTTGTATATTTTGGAGATCAGACCTCTGTCTGATGTGGGGTTAGTGAAGGTCTTTTCCTATTCTGTAGGCTGTCATTTTTCTTGTTGACCGTGTCCTTTGCTTTACAGAAGCTTTTCAGTTTCAGGAGGTCTCATTTATTAATTGTTTCTCTCAGTGTCTGTGCTGCTGGGGTTCTATTTAGGAAGTGGTCTCCTGTGCCAATGTGTTCAAGTGTACTTCCCTCTTTCTCTTCTATAAAGTTCAGTGTGGTTGGCTTTATGTTGAGGTCTTTGATCCATTTGTACTTGAGTTTTGTGTATGGTGATAGATATGGGTCTATTTTTATTCTTCTACATGTTGATATCTAGTTATGCCAGCACCATTTGTCAAATATGCTTTCTTTTTTCCATTTGATATTTTTTGCTTATTTGTTAAAAATCAGCTGTTTGAAGGTGTGTGGATTAATATCTGGGTCTTCGATTCAATTCCATTGGTCTTCCTATCTGTTTTTATGCCAATAACGGGCTATTTTCAGTAGTGTAGCTCTGTAGTAAACCTATTTTATAACCTAGATAATTTACAGAATTTCCTCTTTGTACTTTTTCAGGAGAAATTTATAATCCCCATTTTGGCAGAACTTTATTTCTTCAAACATTCTCTCTAAAGTATTTGTGTTTGAATCAAATAACAAAATATCATCTGTGTAATGGTAAATTGCAGATTTAGGAAATTTTTTATGTATTATTTCCTATGGCACAGTGTGGGGCTGTTGAGCATTCCTTGCGGGAAGATGGTCCACTGTTAACTCCTACTAGGTTGAGGATTATTATAAGTAAGCACTATGAAAGCAAATTTTTCTCTATCCTTTTCTTGTAAAGGTATAGTGAAGAAACAGTCTTTTAAATCAATAGTTATAAGTGGCCATCCTTTTGGTAATAGACAAGGCAGAGGAATTGTAGAGGGCCCATGAATTACCTTGTTGACAGCTCTTAGATCTGTTACCATTCTCCATTTTCCAGATTTCTTTTAAACAACAAATACAGGAAAATTCCAAGGGCTGGGTGATTCTTCAATATGGTTAGCATCTAGCTGTTCCTGTAGCAGCTGTTCTAAAGCCTGCTGTTTGTCTTCTGTTAATGGTCATTGTTTGACCCATATTGGTTTCTCAGTTAACAATTTTAAAGGTAGGACTGTTGGTAACTCTAAATGTTTGCTGGTTTCTTTGGGTTCTTGTACAGCCTGAATGGCTGGTGACATTTGTGTGTAGTACTTTATAATATCCTTCCCAGAAACATAAGTTTCTGCAACTTCAGGAATGTTAATCTGTATATTCCATTGCTGCAGCAGGTCACAACCCCATGAATTCACTGTGATATTAGCCACATATGCCCTCAACTTTCCTCTCTGTTCTTTTTGCCTTATGCATCCAACCATCTCATGCTTTGTTTCACTTGAAAAAGAATTCCAATTCCTTGGAATTGAACATCTGCCCTTTTTTCCTTTTCCTGATTCTTTTTTAATTAATTAATTAATTATTTTTTATTTTTCCATTCAAAAATTTACACTTCCTCCCCTCCTCCCATTCCCCTCCCACTCCACCATTCACTCTTCTCCCTCCACCTCCCTCCTTAAGAGAGGGCAGGGAACCCTTCCCTGTGGGAAGTCCAAGGCCCTCCCCCCCTACATACAGGCCTAGGAAGCTTTGCATCCAAATAGACTAGGGTCCCAAAAAGCCAGTACAT
Source organism: Alexandromys fortis (assembly GCF_014885135.2). NCBI lineage: Eukaryota > Metazoa > Chordata > Mammalia > Rodentia > Cricetidae > Alexandromys > Alexandromys fortis. The sequence continues at coordinate 514,664 of NW_026068251.1, read as the reverse complement.
GCAATAGAAATAAGTCCCAGTGCCTTTATCAATGTCTTCTCAGTCAGCCCCCAGACTCTTCAGAGAGTCTGGTTTTATAGCATGCTCATTCAGTCCCAGTCCAGCTGGATTTGGTGAGCTCCCCTTAGAACAGGCACACTGTCTCAGTGGGTGGACCAACCCATCACGGTCCACACTTTCTTGCTCACCTCCCTCCTTCTGCTCTTCAACTGGACCTTGGGGGCTCAGTCCGTTGCTCTGATGAGGAACATCTGCCTTTTTGAAGAGGCCAGATTGGATGCCAAGATTCTGGAGTAATGATTCATCTGCAACTGTGTCTAGTAATCCCTTAACTACAATGTTATTTATATGCACTCTTAGCTTTGGTCTTTGATCATTTAAAGAAGTCTGCCAGAATATAAGTTTCCTATTTCTTATTGGAATTTTTGATTCATCCTCTATGTTTATTCCATCATCCAGAACTGTATGGTTTTTTGCAGCAGACATTGCATTTTAAAGTTTTTCTGGTGAGACATGTCCTCCACAGTGAATGGAAATGACTGGACCACATTTGACTTGGGGGCCTGTGAGAGGTCCCCCAAGGAGTTTCCCAATGGTATTGGGTTGCCCTGTCTGTCTTTTGTTGATCTGGATTCATTGGTCCAATGTCGACCTTTGCCACGCCTTCAACATAATCCAGAAGATTGATACTTTTTATTTTTGCCATTCCTAGAGGAGACATTATTTCTACAATCCCTTCTCACCTGTCCTGTCATGCCACATTGAAAACAAGGAGTGGCACTATTAGGCGGTGTGACCTTGTTGAAATCAGTGTGTCATTAGGGGTGTTCTTTGAGGTCTCAAATCCTAAAGCCCCACCCATTGTGGTACTCTCGTCCTGTTGCCAGTTGATCCAGATATCCACTATGTTTACTTCCATGATGATAATGAACTAAACCTCTGAACTGTAAATAAGCCCCAGTTAGAAGTTTTCTTTTATAAGATCTGCTGTGGTCATGGTGACTCTTTTTTTTAAATTATAAACTGTTTGTCCTATTTGTTTAGGCTTATTATTAACTAGCATTTAGAGCTTGAATTAACCCATAATTATTATCTATGTTTAGCCATGTGAGTTTGTACCTTTTATCAGTAAGCCATTCTCATCTTGCTTGCTCCACACCTGGTAGATGTCTGCAGACTGAGCCTTTTCGCTTCCCTGAATTTTCCTAGCCTGGTTGCCTTACCTGTACTTCCTGGCTGGATACTGGCAAATCAGCTTTTTATTAAACCAATATGAGTAACAAATCTT